>NW_027201015.1:0-14696 GCF_038502225.1 Cherax quadricarinatus
GTTCCTGACCAGCCGGGCTGTTTCTCGTACGTTGGTTTGCGTGCAGCCAGCAGCAACAGCCTGGTTGATCAGGCTCTGATCCACCAGGAGGCCTGGTCACAGACCGGGCCGCGGGGGCGTTGACCCCCGGAACTCTCTCCAGGTAAACTCCAGGTTGTCCAACAAATCCGTTTGAAACCAGTCAAGGGTTCGGACCATCAAGGGTTCGGACCAGTCGAGGGTTAGGACCAGTCGATCTGATCTGATCAGTGGGTCACTTATTTAAAACATACTAGTCGGTGATTTGGGCTAACACATGAAGGATCTACTTGAAATTATCTACCCGAGTAATATGTGATTTGATTGATACAAAAGTATAACTTGCGTGTTGAAGAGCCGGTGATTTCTGGCAGCTCCTACAATGACGAACGGTCGAGCCTCAACCCTTGTTTATCAATCGCTGTATCTAGCTTTTCTAGTTTTTTTTCGTCTCCACCACAATAAATGCTATATTATCACTAGGATCAACGCCCCCCGCGGCCCGGTCCATGACCAGGCCTCCCGATGGATCAGGGCCTGATCAACTAGGCTGTTACTGCTGGCCGCACGCAGTCCAACGTACGAGCCACAGCCCGGCTGATCCGGCACTGACTTTAGGTATCTGTCCAGCTCTCTCTTGAAGGCAGTCAGGGGTTTATTGGCAATTCCCCTAATGCTTGATGGGAGGCTGTTGAACAGTTTTGGGCCCCGGACACTTATGGTGTTTTCCCTTAGTGTACCAATGGCGCCCCTACTTTTTATTGGGGCATTTTGCATCGCCTGCCCAGTCTTTTACTTTCGTAGGGAGTGATTTCTGTGTGCAGATTTGGGACCATTCCTTCCAAGATTTTCCAAGTGTAGATTATGATATATCTCTCCCTCCTGCGTTCCAACGAGTACAAGTCAAGTGCTTCCAAGCGTTCCCAGTAGTTAAGGTGCTTGACAGAACTTATACGTGCAGTAAAGGATCTCTGTACACTCTCTAGATCTGCGATTTCACCTGCTTTGAATGGAGATGTTAATGTACAGCAGTATTCCAGCCTAGAGAGAACAAGTGATTTGAAAAGGATCATCATGGGCTTGGCATCTCTCGTTTTGAAAGTTCTCATTATCCATCCTATCATTTTCTTTGCACGTGTGATCGTGGCACTGTTGTGATCCTTGAAAGTGAGATCCTCAGACATTACTACTCCCAGGTCCCTTACATTATTTTTCCGCTCTATTGTATGGCCGGAGTCAGTAGTATACTCTGTTCTAGTTATTATCTCCTCCAGTTTTCCATAACGGAGTAGTTGGAATTTGTCCTCATTGAACATCATATTGTTTACCGTTGCCCACTGGAAAACTTTGTTTATATCTTCTTGGAGGTTAACCGCGTCCTCAGCAGATGACAGCCTCATGCAGATCCTAGTATCATCCGCAAAGGATGATACGGTGCTGTGGTGTATATCTCTGTTTATGTCTGATATGAGGATAAGGAATAAGATGGGGGCGAGTACTGTGCCTTGTGGAACAGAGCTCTTCACTATGGCAGCCTCCGATTTAACTCTGTTGACCACTACTCTTTGTGTTCGATTTGTTAGGAAGTTGAAGATCCATCTCCCCACTTTCCCAGTTATTCCTTTAGCACGTATTTTATGGGCTATTACTCCATGATCGCATTTGTCAAATGCTTTTGCAAAGTCTGTGTATATTACATCTGCATTCTGATTTTCTTCCAGTGCATCCAAGGCCATGTCATAGTGATCCAGTAGTTGTGAGAGGCAGGAGCGACCTGCCCTGAACCCATGTTGCCCTGGATTGTGCAGATTTTGGGTTGTGTAACTGATGGGTTTCTAGATGGGTGGTGATCTTGCTTCTTTGGACCCTTTCAAAGTTTTATGATATGGGTTGTTAGTGCTATCGGTCTGTAGTTCTTTGTTGTTGCTTTACTGCCCCCTTTGTGGAGTGGGGCTATGTCTGTTGTTTTTAGTAACTGTGGGACGACCCCCGTGTCCATGCTCCCTCTCCATAGGATGGAAGAGGCTCGTGATAGGGGCTTCTTGCAGTTCTTGATGAACACGGAGTTCCATGAGCCTGGCCCTGGGGCAGAGTGCATGGGCATGTCATTTATCGCCTGTTCGAAGTCATTTGGCGTCAGGATAACATCGGATAGGCTTGTGTTAACCAAATTCTGTGGCTCTCTCATAAAAAAATTAATTTTGATCTTCGACTCTCAGTCTGGTTAGCGGCTTGCTAAAAACTGAGTCATATTGGGACTTGAGTAGCTCATTCATTTCCTTGCTGTCATCTGTCTAGGACCCATCTTGTTTAAGTAGGGGCCCAATACTGGACGTTGTTCTCGACTTTGATTTGGCATAGGAGAAGAAATACTTTGGGTTTCTTTTGATTTCATTTATGGCTTTTAGTTCTTCCCGCGATTCCTGACTCCTATAAGATTCCTTTAGCTTAAGTTCGATGCTTGCTATTTCTCTGACCAGTGTCTCCCTACCTCTGTAATCTTTTGACTACCGCCCACAGGATGGGTATGGGGTGCATAATAAACATATTAAACTAAAACTAATATCTGCCTCCTTGTGAGAAGCTTTCTAGCAAGGACTGTTGACACCATTCCCCAAGACTCCTATTGTTTCAGACTTACAAGTGGCTTGTACAACACTTTCAGGAGTAAAAACTGCAGTAAATATAACTTACAAATTACGCGATCACTGATTATGGGCACGCTTATTAATCGTAATTAACTATCCCTGATTTCCCCAACCAGTATTTAGTGGCCACGTGACTAGGGGTTAAATACAGGAATAGTATCACCAACGAATCTGGCGCTGAGACTTGTATCCACAAATTCTTTGTAAGGCCTCTGAAGTACGTTGTTAACTGCCAAGTAACGTTGGGAAACCTAAAACTACATATTTTAATTCTATTATTAGTTCTTAATTCTACCTAAAACCTGTAATCTATCAAATTAGTGTAAACACATCAATAATAGTGTACTGAATATTTTGTTGGCGTGGATGCTAAAGGCTTCTACTGCTGTTACAATGGCCCTGTGGGATTTCTCGAACTCGATAAATTCCCACACTTTATATAACTTTAATACAAATATTGTGGACCAAATTATTCCTGAATAATTTCAGTCAAACCCAAACTATACAGTCCACTATCTTGTAATTTACCAACATTATTGGTATTAATTTTTTTTATATTTTAAAACATTCATAGGCCTGACTACTTGTGGGTGGGGGTCTCGAAGGAGAGACATGGTTCAGCCTAGTATCTCTGAAATCCCACTTAGATCTGCGGTTCAACTAGCATTGGTAAGAGCTCAGTAAATTGGTTCTTAGTTGTACTTCCGGAAGTTAAATTACGTATATTAATTATTTCAGGTATGTGCCTGTGAACCTCATCCCCATAATTTACCACAGTACTAAAGCTGCTGCCTGGTGATGATAACAATATTATCTCTAATTACTACAAGATCTTATTCTTCAACTTGTCGGTTTTCAAAATCATTTTCATCAACACCTGTCAGACTCCGCAACATCGTGGGATCTTGATACAAGGATTTTCTCGATGCTTGCCTAACCTATAGGCATGACCTACTTACACTAGTGGATTTGTCCAATGGTGGTTCCGCCCCTTCCTGCTTATACTCGCCTGGCTGCAGTAGATAAGCCACTTCGGAGCGTATCCTCCGCTTTTCTCGAGATTGATGGATTGAATACATCGACTCCAGGCTGAGGAACTGATTACCTAAAACTCTTCGGTAAGCCCTGTTGGGTCTTATATTTCACACAATTCCACTATGCTAGTGCTGCCATCTCGTGGGTTGGATCTGCTATCGGTCTGTGAGATTATTGCTAGCTAGCTCTCACTATTCTAGCAGACAGCATACGATCAAGAAATCCCTTTTCTCACTCTCCTCTGCCACGCTAGGCCTGGTAGGGCAGCCTAGACACGCTGCATGTATCAGAACCATAGGCTTATTTTCCTGACACGCCTATAATGAAGTATCATTTACCGCTCACTAGACACACAATATACTTGTCGTTATAAACCTCTTTTTCCACCATTCTTCTCTGTATCAGGATGGATATGGGGTGCACAATAAACTAGCCACTTCGGTGGCAAAATCTAATCTCTATATTAGGACTGAAGAAGCCACTGGCTGGCGAAACGTTCCGTCAGTCAAGATTCCGAAATGTTAATTTTCTAACCATTTACATCACATTGTAAACCACCCTAATGACACTATTACAATAAATAACTGAGCTTCCACCTTACAAACTGAACCGTTTGTCATACTTGTTACTCTCAAGCAATGTTATTGTAACCGACTCTGAGACCCGAGTGTAGAATACTTGTGTATGAAGCTAGGCAGAGGAATACAAATTATTGAATTTCAGTTAAGCTTTTGTGGATTCCCTCTCGCATAAGCCTCCAGGAGCATGACAAAGTTGATGAACTGGCTCAACAAGCATTAAGTATCTCTGGCAGTACTGTTGTTACTGCTAGACTAACACTAGGTTATAAGTATCTCTGGCAGTACTGTTGTTACTGCTAAACTAACACTAGGCTATAAGTATCTCTGGCAGTACTGTTGTTACTGCTAAACTAACACTAGGCTATAAGTATCTCTGGCAGTACTGTTGTTACTACTAGACTAACACTAGGTTATAAGTATCTCTGGCAGTACTGTTGTTACTGCTAAACTAACACTAGGTTATAAGTATCTCTGGCAGTACTGTTGTTACTGCTAAACTAAGACTAGGTTATAAGTATCTCTGGCAGTACTGTTGTTACTGCTAAACTAAGACTAGGCTATAAGTATCTCTGACAGTTCTGTTGTTACTGCTAAACTAGGACTTGGTTATAAGTATCTGTGGCAGTACTGTTGTTACTGCTAGACTAAGACTAGGTTATAAGTATCACTGACAGTTCTATTGTTACTGCGAGACTAAGGCTAGGTTATAAGTATCTCTGACAATACTATTGTTGCTGCGTGACTAAGGCAGTATCTCTGACAGTTCTGTTGTTACTGCTAAACTAGGACTTGGTTATAAGTATCTGTGGCAGTACTATTGTTACTGCTAGAATAAGGCTAGGTTATAAGTATCTCTGACAGAACTGTTGTTACTGCTAGACTAAGGCTAGTTATAAGTATCTCTGACAGTACTATTGTTACTGCGAGACTAAGACTAGGTTATAAGTATCTCTGACTGTACTATTGTTACTGCTAGACAAAGGGTAGGTTATTAGTATTTCTGGCAGAACTGTTGTTACTGCGAGACTAAGGCAAGGTTATAAGTATCTCTGACAGAACTGTTGTTACTGCTAGACTAAGACTAGGTTATAAGTATCTCTGACTGTACTATTGTTACTGCTAGACTAAGGGTAGGTTATTAGTATTTCTGGCAGAACTGTTGTTACTGCGAGACTAAGGCTGGGTTACAAGTATCTCTGACAGTTCTATTGTTACTGCGAGACTAGGGCTTGGTTATATGTATCTCTGACAGTTCTATTGTTACTGCGAGACTAGGGCTTGGTTATATGTATCTCTGACAGTTCTATTGTTACTGCGAGACTAGGGCTTGGTTATATGTATCTCTAACAGTTCTATTGTTACTGCGAGACTAAGGCTAGGTTATAAGGATATCTGGCAGTACTACTGTCACTGCTAGACTAAGGTTAGGTTATAAGTATTTCTGGCAATACTATTGTTACTGCTAGAATAAGGCTAGGTTATAAGTATCTCTGACAGAACTGTTGTTACTGCTAGACTAAGGCTAGGTTATAAGTATCTCTGACAGAACTATTATTGCTGCGCGACTAAGGCTAAATTATAAGTTTCTCTGACAGTTCTGTTGTTACTGCTAAACTAGGGCTTGGTTATAAGTATCTGTGGCAGTACTGTTGTTACTGCTAGACTAGGCTAGGTTATAAGTATCTCTGGCAGTACTGTTGTTACTGCTAGACTAAGGCTAGGTTATAAGTATCTCTGGCAGTACTATTGTTACTGCTAGACTAAGGCTAGGTTATAAGTATCTCTGACAGTACTGTTGTTACTGCTAGACTAAGGCTAGGTTATAAGTATCTCTGGCAGTACTATTGTTACTGCGAGACTAAGGCTAGGTTATAAGTATATCTGGCAGTACTACTGTTACTGCTAGACTAAGGCTAGGTTATAAGTATTTCTGGCAGTACTATTGTTACTGCGAGACTAAGGCTAGGTTATAAGTATCTCTGGCAGTACTATTGTTACTGCGAGACTAAGGCTAGGTTATAAGTATCTCTGGCAGTACTATTGTTACTGCTAGACTAAGGCTAGGCTATAAGTATCTCTGGCAGTACTGTAGTTACTGCTAGACTAAGGCTAGGTTATAAAGTATCTCTGGCAGTACTGTTGTTACTGCTAGACTAAGGGTAGGTTATAAGTATCTCTGGCAGTACTGTTGTTACTGCTAGACTAAGGCTAGACTATAAGTATCTCTGGCAGTTCTATTGTTACTGCGAGACTAAGGCTAGGTTATAAGTATATCTGGCAGTACTATTGTTACTGCGAGACTAAGGCTAGGTTATAAGTATATCTGGCAGTACTATTGTTACTGCGAGACTAAGGCTAGGTTATAAGTATATCTGGCAGTACTATTGTTACTGCGAGACTAAGGCTAGGTTATAAGTATATCTGGCAGTACTATTGTTACTGCGAGACTAAGGCTAGGTTATAAGTATATCTGGCAGTACTATTGTTACTGCGAGACTAAGGCTAGGTTATAAGTATATCTGGCAGTACTATTGTTACTGCTAGACTAAGGCTAGTTATAAGTATCTCTGACAGTACTATTGTTACTGCGAGACTAAGGCTAGGTTATAATAATCTCTAGCAGTACTATTGTTACTGCGAGACTAAGGCTAGGTTATAAGAATCTCTAGCAGTACTATTGTTACTGCGAGACTAAGGCAAGGTTATAAGTATCTCTGACAGAACTGTTGTTACTGCTAGACTAAGGCTAGTTATAAGTATCTCTGACAGTACTATTGTTACTGCGAGACTAAGGCTAGGTTATAAGTATATCTGACAGAACTGTTGTTACTGCTAGACTGAGGCTAGACTATAAGTATCTCTGGCAGTTTTATTGTTACTGCGAGACTAAGGCTAGGTTATAATAATCTCTAGCAGTACTATTGTTACTGCGAGACTAAGGCTAGGTTATAAGAATCTCTAGCAGTACTATTGTTACTGCGAGACTAAGGCTAGGTTATAAGAATCTCTAGCAGTACTATTGTTACTGCGAGACTAAGGCTAGGTTATAAGAATCTCTAGCAGTACTATTGTTACTGCGAGACTAAGGCTAGGTTATAAGAATCTCTAGCAGTACTATTGTTACTGCGAGACTAAGGCTAGGTTATAAGAATCTCTAGCAGTACTATTGTTACTGCGAGACTAAGGCAAGGTTATAAGTATATCTGGCAGTACTATTGTTACTGCTAGACTAAGGCTAGTTATAAGTATCTCTGACAGTACTATTGTTACTGCTAGAATAAGGCTAGGTTATAAGTATCTCTGACAGAACTGTTGTTACTGCTAGACTAAGGCTAGTTATAAGTATCTCTGACAGTACTATTGTTACTGCGAGACTAAGACTAGGTTATAAGTATCTGTGGCAGTACTGTTGTCTCTGGCAGTACTGTTGTTACTGCTAAACTAAGGCTAGGTTATAAGTATCTCTGGCAGTACTTTGATGGCAGAACTAGGTACAAGGTAATGAACTCACAAGTTACAAAGGTAATGAACTCACAAGTTACAAAGGTAATGAATACTGTAAGAATGGTTACTTACGTTTATACATGGCTACAATCATGAAAAAATTTTAGAGTAATGAGCAATTCACAGTTCCACACCCGGTAGCAAAACACTGCATAGTTAATGACACCTGAAATTTTCAGGTTGTGCCCACATTTTACTTTGACTAAAATAATGAGCTGTTCTTAGTAGTATTGAATTATTTTGCGATGATGATCCATACTGTAGTGTGTACATTAAATATGTGAAATAATTGTAAAATATGAAATAACTAATGTCAGAAAACTCCGTGGGGCCTGATAGACCCATTGTGACCTCTGTAAATTACCTAAAATAATAACCTGTAAAAAAGTCAAAGTGACTTATTTCCATTTGTTTGATGGCCAATCTTAATCAAACATTTTTCTAACACTTATTTCATGTAAGCTGATTCTACCCCCCCCCCCACAAATAAATAAAATTGGACGATAATAATAATAATATTAATATAACAGGGAAGCGCTAAACCCGTAGGATTATACAGCGCATATGAGGGGATGGAAGGTATTCAGGCTCAATTCAGGGAACCGGAGCACAGATCCGATTCCCTAGATCAAGAACCCTTCACCAGCGTCAAAGAACCTCCCTTGAGGGGAATAATAATAATAATAATAATAATAATAATAATAATAATAATAATAATAACAACATGGTCACCCTCCTTCAGGTCGCTTCCAACACAGTTGCTACTCAAGAACCTGAATGGAGATGTATATTTTCTTCCGATCATCAGCCATTTTCTGACAAAATTTGATTCTTAAACATAATCTAAATTCTCCGAACATTCCGCATCATTTGGGATATACACAGGTCAATAACATCTGTTTTTGTTTTTTTACATAATTTTAATGTTTCCTCAATTATATTTTTGTACTATCATACTTTTTTTTTCTTTAAGATTCGCCGGTATACTCCTGGCCCGGGCCTTTTCCGAGTGGTGGCCCGGCCTTGGCTCCCTGTCTAGAGTGTATTTGAGACCCAAGTCTCCCATAGGAGAAGGCACAATACTCCCTCATCTTTGGGACCAACTGTCCCTAGGCCTAGCCACATTCCCCGCCCTCATGGGGCTCGTAGGGAGAAGCTAGGCCTCTCTGGTCTGCCATGCCCGCCCCAAGGGGGCTAATGGAAATGATAGTCTCGTGAGCTGCAAGCTCTGGCTCAGGCACCTACCCTACCCTAGAAGGGCTGGGCATGGTGTCGATCCTACAATACTTTTAACAAAGAAATAATATCAGTCATTGTACTGCTGACCTCGCCACAGGCCTGACAGACACAATCGCTCTGCTCTCATTATTATAATCAGAAAGAAATGCTAAACCCCAAGGGTTATATAGCACAGCAGGGCAGGGAAGGATGATTATTAGGTTATGAAGTGTTGCGGGGCAGTGGATAGTGCAGGGGTAGAGGGTAGCTAGAGATTAAGGTGGAAAGGACTGAGAAGAGTGCCAGAGACATCATCATCAGAGTTTGTGTAGTAAATCAGTTGCTGTCAAAAAGGCAGTGAGAGTGTCTGGATTAAAGATGGATCTGTCACCAAGAAGGGAAGGTAAGGAAAGGGCAGCAGAGCAGAGACGACGTTGAAGATAAATTCTGCATGCTCGTTGATAGAGTGGGCAGTCCAACAGAATGTGACTAACAGATACTGGAACTTTACAATTCTCACAGAGAGGAACAGGACGCCTCTCCATGAGATACCCGTGAGTAAGAAGAGTGTGGCCGATGCGAAGATTGGAGAGAGTAGTCTCCCAACCTCGACACCATTGATAAGACAGCCAGAAACCTATAATCGGGTTAAAAGAATGAAGTTATGGGGCAGATCAGACCAACGTTGATGCCAACGGGAGCAAAGATGGGTTGCAATACAGCAAAATATTCCGTGAATGGAACACCGCTATCTGAAACTGGGAGGTCGTGTACTGCTGACCGCACAGCAGTGTCTGCCTGTTCATTGCCCTGTAAGTCAACATGAGAAGGGACCCAGCGAAAAACAATATCTCTGTGTTTGCTAGAGACATGGCATAACCTAAGCTGGATACGAAGAACTAGGGGGTGAGGTGTATCAAATTTCTGTATAGCCTGTAAAACACTAAGGGAGTCTGAAACGACCACAAATGGTGTCACAGACATAGATGCAATATGGATAAGTGCTACAAGAATGGCATACAATTCAGCCATAAAAATTCTAGCCGAGGGTAATAAATGCCCTCGCACGACACTGTCCGGAAACACTGTTGTGAATCCGACGCCATCAGAAGACTTAGAACCATTGGTGTACACTGCCATAGCATGAGAATGAGAGCAGAAGTGTTCAAGAAAAAGAGAGCGGGAAGCCACCATAGGTAGTTGGGCTTTCACGCATGGCAGTGGGAAAGAACAGACATGAACAGCCGGAACATCCCAAGTGGGCAGGGAAACGTGAGAGGCTACATGAGGTGGTAACTGAAGCGGAGAGAATAGGGATGAAGTAAATAGGGGCGCTGAACAAATAAAGAACGTTTACTAATGTTGTATCTTGGAAATTGGTCATCCTGTAATATTTAACTATTGTAAGAGAATATGATTATCACTTAATATTGTAGCGCGAAAGTCCCCGTTTATAGCTAAAATAGAGACTTTCGGCAACTGAAGAGAAGTTGCAGATGTTGGTGGATGAATTTGGTAGGGTATGCAAAAGAAGAAAATTAAAACTGAATACAGGAAAGAGTAAGGTTATGAGGATAACAAAAAGATTAGGTGATGAAAGATTGGACATCATATTGGAGGGAGTATGGAGGAGGTGAATGTATTCAGATATTTGGGAGTGGACGTGTCAGCGGATGGGTCTATGAAAGACATCTTATCTCCCTGATACACCCCGTCAACTAACTTCACGAATACCACCTGGTGGTTCACACTTACACTCGCTCACTCATTTGACCATAAACAGAAATATTAATCTCAGTCTTAATATAATGAATCCTGTGATACTCCAATACTGAAACTATATACTGTGCCAAAACAAAAGCATTCACACTGCTAAACTCACAAAATAGTATTTAGTCACTTAGCCATAATACCAACTTACCTCATAATTTGTAATATTTTACATTTAAGAATAAAACTAAGTATGCCCGAAATGCCTAGCCATGCTAAGCGTTCTAGTGGTACACTCTGTAATCTCAATTTTACTACATGTTAAACCAAACAATAACCAAATTTCTGTAAACTCAGCATTGTAATCCTTATAGAGAATAAACTTTGAATTGAATTGAATTGAATCATAGAATTGATGAGGGGAAAAGGGTGAGTGGTGCACTTAGGAGTCTGTGGAGACAAAGAACTTTGTCCTTGGAAGCAAAGAGGGGAATGTATGAGAGTATAGTTTTACCAATGCTCTTATATGGGTGTGAAGCATGGGTGATGAATGTTGCAGCGAGGAGAAGGCTGGAGGCAGTGGAGATGTCATGTCTGAGGGCAGTGTATGGTGTGAATATAATGCAGAGAATTCGTAGTTTGGAAGTTAAGAGGAGATGCGGGATTACCAAAACTGTTGTCCAGAGGGCTGAGGAAGGGTTGTTGAGGTGGTTCGGACATGTAGAGAGAATTGAGCGAAACAGAATGACTTCAAGAGTGTATCAGTCTGTAGTGGAAGGAAGGCGGGGTAGGGGTCGGCCTAGGAAAGGTTGGAGGGAGGGGGTAAAGGAGGTTTTGTGTGTGAGGGGCTTGGACTTCCAGGGCATGCGTGAGTGTGTTTGATAGGAGTGAATGGAGACAAATGGTTTTTAATACTTGACGTGCTGTTGGAGTGTGAGCAAAGTAACATTTATGAAGGGATTCAGGGAAACCTGCAGGCCGGACTTGAGTCCTGGAGATGGGAAGTACAGTGCCTGCACTCTGAAGGAGGGGTGTTTATGTTGCAGTTTAAAAACTAGTGTAAAGCACCCTTCTGGCAAGACAGTGATGGAGTGAATGGTGGTGAAAGTTTTTCTTTTTTCGGGCCACCCTGCCTTGGTGGGAATCGGCCAGTGTGTTAATAAAAAAATAAAAATTATCACTATTATTAATATCGATATCGATGATTTTTAGCTATTATTATTATTATTGTTAGGTAGGATTTCTTATGTATATAGAACATATAAAAGTCTCGTAACCATTAGGTAAATTGTTCAGTTGTTTATGTCCGGCTGACTGACGTTTGAGTCAGGTGATCCAATCTGATGACGGGTCAACAGACTAGCAGGGAGTCAGTCCGCTCCATGTTCTAGCCTTTTAGGTGTATACAGTTTGAATGGGTTTGAGAATTAGGCTCTAGAGCTGACTCATAATTTGTTCCTCATTGCTCTGAAGATTGTTTTGATATTTATATTCTTAGTCAGTTCAGCAATTCATAGAGATACGTCTTCTCAGACAAACTCTTGCTTTCGGCCTCCTTTACGGCCGGATTCAAAGGTCTTGTTGAATCTTGTACATTTTGTAGTTTGAGTTTACGCAGTCTTTTTAAGGCCAAGACGTAGATGTTAGCGAAGAGTGCGACGATCTGCTCCCCATGAACGATGTCCAAGAACCTTAAGGAGGTTTAGCCTACCATGGCAAGTTATCTTTAACGAAGTTATGTGAGGTTTCCACGTCAGCCGGCGGTCAATGAGCAGGCCCAGAAGCCAGACCGTATCACATGTCAGAATACGTGAACCGTGTAAATACAAGGGAGTATCCGGTATAAGCGGGCGTCTAGTGAAGGTAATGAATCGGGTTTTCGTACTGGAAAATTTAAAGCCACGAAAAGTGGTCCAATTGGAGACTCAGTCTATCACTACCTGAAGGGAGGCCACTACCAGTTGACAGTCAGCGCCCAAGTAAGCTATAGCGAAGTCATCAACAAAGTGATGACCAAATATGTGAAGGAAGAATGGAAGGTAGGTCATTTATAGCTAAGAGAAAAGAGTAGTACTGAGGACACAACCTTGTGGAATTTCTTCGGCTTGTACAAAGTCTGAGGAAAGTGAGGCGCCAATACAGACCCGAAAATGTTTATCGGACAAGAAAGCAGCGATGAAGTTTGGTAGATTACCACGGAGGCCTGAGTGGGCTTGGGTTAGAATGTTATACCTCCAAATGGTGTCATATGCCTTCTCTAGATCGAAAAAGACCACTAAGACAGAGGGGTTGTTAAAGGCATTTTGAATATACGTATCGAAGTGGGTCTAAAGTAGAGTGGCCTTTGCGAAAGCCATATTGGCGAGGGGAAAGGCTATTGTGTGTCTCTAAGAACCACATCAGACGTCTATTCACCAATCGTTCCATCGCCCTGCAGACCACACTCCTCAGGGCAATGGGACGATAGTGAGAGATGTCAAGCCCTGAGGCACCAGGTTTGCCAAACGGTAGTACAATAACTGATTTTCAGTGTTGTGGGAGAGCCCCTCGCTCCCAAATTAGATTTAAAGGATGTAAAAGAACAGAAAAGGCTGTAGAATGGAGATGGTGTAGCATACTGATGTGGATATCTTCAGATCCCGGTGCCGAAGGCGGGCACATGGAAAGCGTGGACTCTAACTCTAGAAGAGTAAAAGGTATGTTATAGGGCTCCAATCCATTGGAGGAGAAATCTAAGGGCAATTTCTCTATGGTAGGTTTAGACACAAGAAATGAGGGACAGAGGTGAAGCCCTCGGGAGATATGGACCAGACAGTTCCCAATTTCTGTGGCAACTTCTAAAGGTTCTGCGGCATCAACTCCAGCAACCAGCAAAATGGGAGCTGGGTCCAGAGTGTACTTACCACACAATTTCCGCACCCTTTTCCAAATCGAGGTTATGGAAGACACGTAGTCTCGCCAACAAGCGCATTTAGCATCGCGTATGACACGGCAAGCAGCTGCCCTTGCTTGCTTAAAATCCGACAGACGCTCTGTGGTATGATTATATCGATAACGATAATGGCCACATACAGCATGTTTTAAACACACTGCGTGGGTGCACGTAGGAGACCACCAAGGTATGCATATCTGAGAATGCCTAACTGAGGTTTGGGGGATAGAACGAGTCGCCGGAGTCAAGACTAAGGTCGATAATTGGTGTGCCAGTTCATCAATAGATGACGAAAGGGGGTCCTTGCAACAGGTGGTAAGACAGGAGTATAATTCTCAATTTGCTCGAGCAAATTGCCAACGAAGGTTACGAAACGGTCAGGTATATGCAGCAGAAGAGGGATAGGAAAGTGATCACTATCATGTAAATCTGGAAGAATAGACCACATGAAATCAAGTACAATGGGTGAGGAACAGATGGAAAGATCAATGCAGAAAGAGATTGAGTGCGAGAGTCAAAATGGGTAGGAGCACCTCTTTTTAAAACATGAAGAGGGTGAGAAGCGAGAAGTCTTCAACTGATCACCACGAGAGTCACAATGGAACCCTCCCCACAGGTGATGGCGAGTGTTAAAGTCACCCAACAGCAAGATGGGCGGCGGTAGAGAAGAAATTAAAAACGCAATATCACAGATACATAATGCATGGGAGGGAGAAAGAGCAAACTGTAAACCATCTGTGTAAATAAATCCGAGCTGCAGTATAAAGCAGCGGGGAACAAAGCAAGCTTTCATTAAAAGATTCGTCAGGTAAAGGATCTGAAGAACATAATAGCATGTAGCCCGAAACAGGGTGAATGATAGCAGAACGAATTTTGGGCTCTTGCAACCCAATTCATACGGGGACAACTGGGAGAGTAAAACTTTGAGTTCTCCCCGATTGCCCCTAAGGCCACGAATATTCCATTGTAAAAAAGACATTATGTACAGAAATAAAACTGGCAACAATAAGAAACGATAAAACAGATGGGCTATTAGCATCTGTAATTCAA
>NW_027201016.1:0-14693 GCF_038502225.1 Cherax quadricarinatus
GTCATTATGATCGGAAAAAGATTCCCTATCTTTTTATAAGAAAAAATATATATTTTTTTTTTTTGAAATTTGAGGGACCCTGAGAACAAGTCTCTGAGAGGGCCTGTGGACCCTGAAAGGGTTAAAAGAAAAAGAATTGCAATCAGTACTTACCGAGATATAGAGGCGTGAAGTTTACAGAAAGTGAACTGCTTACAGCAACATCGGTGGCTGCTGCTCACTTATTTTTACTTTTATACTATTTTTCTCTTTTTTTTCTAATTTTTTATTTTTCAAGTAACTTTTATGGCCTGTGAGACCAATATACAGTGGACCCCCGGTATTCGATATTAATCCGTTCCTGAGAGCTCATCAAATACCGATAATATCGAAAACCGAATCAATTTTCCTCATAAGAAATAATGGAAATCAAATTAATCTGTGCAAGACACCCAAAAGTATGAAAAAAAATTTTTTTTACTACATGAAATATTAAGTTTAATGCAATAGAATAATTACAATAACAATAAAATAATTGACACTTACCTTTAATGAAGATCTGGTGATGATTGATGGGATGGGAGGAGGGGAGAGGTGTTAGTGTTTAGAAGGGGAATCCCCTTCCATTAGGACTTTAGGTAGCAAGTCCTTTTCCGGGGTTACTTCCCTTCTTCTTTTAATGCCACTAGGACCAGCTTGAGAGTCACTGGATTTTTGTTGCACAACATATCTGTCCATAGTGGCCTGTACCTCCCGTTCCTTTATGACTTTCCTAAAGTGTTTCACAACATTGTTAGTGTAATAGTCACCAGCATGGCTTGCAATAGCTGTGTTAGGGTGATTGTCATCAAAAAAGGTTTAAGCCATATTGCACACATTTCCTTAATCTTTGAAGTAGGCAACTTCTTCAATTTCTCTATCCCCTCCTCTGAAGCAGTTTCCTCAAGTGTGGCCTCTTGCTGTTGAAGATGATCTATCAGCTCATCAGTGGTTAGTTCTTCACTGTCCTCCTCCACCAACTCTTCCACATCCTCCCCACTAACCTCCAACCCCAAGGACTTCCCCAGTGCCACAATGGATTCCTCAACTGGCATAGGATTCTCAGGGTTAGCCTCAAATCCTTCAAAATCCCTTTTGTCTACTCATTCTGGCCACAGTTTTTTCCAAGCAGAGTTCAAGGTCCTCTTAGTCACTCCCTCCCAAGCCGTACCTATAAGGTTTATACAATTGAGGATATTAAAGTGATCCTTCCAAAACTCTTTTAGAGTCAGTTGAGTTTCTGTGGCCACTATAAAGCACTTTTGAAACATAGCTTTTGTGTACAGTTTCTTGAAATTGGAAATGACCTGCTGGTCCATGGGCTGCAGAAGAGGAGTGGTATTAGGAGGCAAAAACTTGACCTTAATGAAGCTCATGTCTCCAGAAAGTCGCTCTGCCAAGTCTGTAGGATGACCAGGGGCATTGTCTAATACCAGGAGGCACTTAAGGTCTAATTTCTTTTCAGTTAGGTAATTTTTCACAGTGGGGGCAAATGCTTAGTGTAACCAGTCATAGAAAAAGTCCCTAGTGACCCATGCCTTACTGTTTGCCCTCCACAGCACACACAAATTAGTCTTGAGGACATTGTTTTTCCTGAACACTCTGGGAGTTTCAGAGTGATACACCAATAAAGGCTTCACTTTGCAATCACCACTAGCATTGGCACCCATGAGAACAGTAAGCCTGTCTTTCATAGGCTTATGTCTTGGGAGTGCCTTTTCCTCCTGAGTAATGTAGGTCCTGCTTGGCATTTTCTTCCAAAACAGGCCTGTTTTGTCGCAATTAAACACTTGTTCAGGTTTCAGTCCTTCACTGTAATCCTTGAATGTAATCCTTCAATGTAATCCTTGAATTCCTTCACATATTTTTCAGCTGCGTTTTGGTCCGAACTGGCAGCCTCACCATGCCTAATCACACTATGTATGCCACTACGATTCTTAAATCTTTCAAACCAACCTTTGCTGGCCTTAAATTCACTCACATCACCACTAGTTTCGTTTATTCACACCAATAACAATCTCTCAACATTTTCTAACACTTGCGGTCGCTGTTTCATAATCACAGTTGCACCTTTTGCAAGAACAGCTTCCTTGATTGCCGTTTTCCTGGTCACTATAGTAGAGATGGTTGATTGGGGTTTATTATACAACCTAACCAGCTCCGACACACGCACTTCACTTTCGTACTTTGCAATTATCTCATTCTTCATTTCATAAGTCATTAGCGACTTTTTTCTCGAAGGGTTGGCACTAGAAGCTTTCTTGTGGCCCATAGTGACTTATTTTGCAGAAACAAGCACCAAACACAGTGATAATGTGGGTAATATGGAATGTACCGAATGTATCCTTAGATGCGCGCACACTGGCTGGCTTGTAAACACTGGCACACATGGGGCAGTTCAGGCCACACGTGGACACGTCTCGTACGAATCATATTGAATACCGGGTTTTCAATCGAATACCGAGGAAATTTTTTGTGATATAATGCATCGAATACCGATGCCATCGAATACCGGGGGTCCACTGTAATGCGTAACGTATATACAGTGGACTCCCAGCTATTGGTCGTAATCTGTTCCAGAAGGTCAGCCTAAAACTGAAAAGGCCAAAAACCAAACTAGTATTTCCCATAATAATTAATGTAAATCCAATTAATCCATTTCCGACACCCAGAAATATTTACAAAATATGCATTTTTGAAGATGAACTAAAGTTTTACATACTGAGAAAAATGAGAAATAAATATAAAGCACAAATTTTAACGATAAATAAACATTAAATACAGTTGGACCTGCTCTACGGCGTTTAGCTTTATGGCGTTCCGCTAATACTATAGACATTTCAAATTATGACCAAAATTCGCTATACAGTTCCTCCCACCTGACTTTCTAATATGGTCACCGTGCCCCACCTGGTTTGTTTACAGTCTCCCTGAGCTCCGTAAGTACCACATCTCTCCATTATGTTCGGAAACTCCAAAATTTGAAGTGTTTTTAGCTCTTAAACTGTCCACACGTAGATCTACATGCACGTGCACAGTACTACGAACATCAATGTTTTATTTTTCATTCCTTCAAATTTGGTGCGATAGGCCTGAGTTGCCTAGACATGTATTAGAGTCTGGATGATTAAAGTTTCAAGTAGCCTGTTAATTACCATATTATTCTTAGCTCATCATCCAAACTGTAATAAGAATATTTGTCTGGGAGTACAAAAATACATGTATTTTTAATCTTTACTGGTAAATTATAAAATAAGAGCATTATAAAAGACAACATAAAAGTGTATTCTTTGGTTTCATTATCACATTACAATATCAGATACAAGACTAGAATTATCACATTACAAAGCACCATATCACAAACACGACTATCCGTTACTGACATCGCATTACTACAATATCACCTGTGTCACAACTGACACATAATTGACTACATTATCACAAACACCCATGTCAATTATGACACACGACACCATTGTAACAGTGTCACATGACACCTTTCTCAGCGTTATAACACACCTTCTCAACTGTGTCCACATGACACCCTTGGCTCCGTGTAATTATACACACCTTTGCTACCATGTCCACATGACACCTTGTCTCCATGTAAGTCTACACACTTTCGCTACAGTGTCTGCATGACACCCTTTTCTCCGCGTTATAACACACCGTGTCCACATGACACCCTGCAGCGTCTGACACTAACACCGTCATGGGGCCAGCCGACTAAGTCCAGCCATTGCCATCAGGAAACTGTCCAGTCGTAGTCAACAGGAAACTAAGTCCACGTTCCCAGCAGGAAACTTTCGTTGTCAGCTGGAGACGTTACCAGCAAAGTCAAGCTGTGAAGCTGTTCTAATCTCACTATGTATGAGGTCTCTACTCACAGTGAGTAGTGCAGAACACACTATGTTGTGAGTACACTGAATGAGGCCGTCGGGTGACTGAGGCCGTCAGACTCAGTGAGCTGTTGTAGACACACATCTTCTAAGGCCAGTAGATATACACCATAAGATGGTCAGGTGAATACTCTCTACTGCCAGTAGATGTATACCGTAAGGGGGTCTGGCGAATACTGCCTCTAAGGCCAGCTCAGCAGTTCCCACATTGGGTTTGATGACGTACCCGTGGTACTGCAGGCCGGCAGGTTAACAATCTAACTGCTAGTTTGGCAGGAGGCCGCCACAACATGAAAGAATGGTTCTGCTCACTCAGTGTGCAGTGTATGAAAAAATTCGGGGACCACTTAGTACCTTGTGAGAGCACCAGTTCAGTTGAGCACCAGCTAGAGCAAACAGTGTGGCAAACACCAGGGATTCACTGATGTCATGTCATATTAACACTCCCATTTTAAGACGAAAGTAAAAATAGGTTAGATAAATACATGAGTGGGTATGGGTGGGTGTGAGTTGAACCTGACCTAGTCAGGATGTGACCTGACTAGGTGGGTCAATTGATCTATGCCAGGGGGTGGGAGGGACTTGCCTTGCATGGGCCAGTAGGCCTGCTGCAGTGTTCCTTCTTTATTATGTTCTTATGTATTCGGCAGACTGGCCGGCTGGCTGGCTGGCTGGCTTTGGCTGTCAAGGTCTGTATCTGTCTATATCTGTGTCTAGCATTGGTATAACTATACTCTCATACATTCCCTTCTGTGCCTCCATGGATGAAGTTCTTTGTCTCCACAGGCTCCTCAATACACCACTTGTTTTTTTTCCCCACTCAGTGCACCACTCATTTTTCATAGACCCATCTGTTGACACATCCACTTATAAATATCTGGATACATTCACCTCTTCCATACTCCCTCCAATCTGACAACCAATCTTATAATACCTAATTTTTTTTTGTTATATTCATCTCCTTACTCTTTCCTATATTCACTTTTTATTTTCTTGTTTTACATACCCTACCACACTCATCCACCAACCTCTACAACTTCTTTTCAGAATCTCCCAAAAAGCAGTGTCATCAGCAAAGAGCAACTGTGATAGCTCCCACTTTGTGTTAGATTCTTTATCTTTTAACCCCACACCTCTTGCCAACACCCAAGCATTCACTTCTCTTACAACCATGATGACATCACACATCCTTGTCTAAGGCCTACATTTACTGGGAAGTAATCTCCCTCTCTCCTAAATACCCTCTCCTGAGCCTCACTATCCTCCTAAAAACTTTTCACTGCTTTCAGTAACCTACCTCCTATTCCATACATTTACAACATCTGGCACATTGCCCCTTCCCTATCCACTGTGTCATATGCCTTTTCCAAATCCATAAATGCCCCAGAAACCTCTTTACTCTTATCCAAGTATGTTCTCACTTATCTGACTGTCATATCTCTGTTATTGCCATGTTCTTCCTTTCCCTTGTTCATTATCAGTTACACTTACACAGTACTGCTGTATTCACTGGTTGTTCTGAATCCTCTGTTGGTGTGTGATATGCAGTTGTTTTTCTGAATAAAGTGTTAGACAAACACTTGAAAGATTTGGCTGTTATTTTCATGGCAGAGTTATTTGCAGTTGATGCAGTATCACATTGCTTCTCTAAATTCTAAGCCAACTTTTTTCTTTCTTGCTCTCAAAACTACAAATGCAGTCAAAGTTCCTATGAGATTTAATTCACTGCATGCATTACTAGCTGTTTCACCTCCTCAGCTATCATAATGACATTGTTGCCTTTAATACTGTGACACCTCAGCAATCATAGGTATTATTTCATTCAACACTGATTGTTTCAGCTCCTCAGCAATCATAAAGACATAGTAACATTCAACACTGACTGTTTCAGCGCCTCAGCAATCATAAAGACAGTAACATTCAACACTGACTGTTTCAGCTCCTCAGCAATCATAGGCAAGCATGAAGACTTAGTCTTTTGTGTTTTGAGTTTTTCTGGTGGCCAGGACAATGAACTTTTAAACTCTTCTGCATGTTCCACCATTCAGGACCTGCCCATTCACACTATTTCCCAGTTTTGTTTCAGAACATTTGAAACAAAAGTAGGGATAGATGTAGGTTGTACAGTGACTGCACTCAGAAGAGGGAGTGGAGGTAGGAAGAACAGTGACTGCACTCTGAAGGATCAGTGGTGGTGTGAAGTACAGTGATTGCACTCTGAAGGATCAGTGGTGGTGTGAAGTACAGTGTTTGCACTCTGAAGGATAAGTGGGAATATTTACAGTTTGGATGGACATCCGAAGTGTAACAACAGCCTTCCTCTTGTAAGACAGTGATGGAGAAAGTGTTTCTTCTTTATTGAGTCACTTTACCTCTGTTAGAGATGGCTGGTGTGTTTAATAATAATTATATTAATTATAATTAATTCTAATGATTATAATAAAAGGTCATAAATTTTCAATTTTATTTTGCAGGTCATCTTGATACCAGAGGCTGGCATTTGCAGTGTCAATACTGCAGGTCATCCTGGTACAAGAAGGTGGCATTTGTAGTGTCAAAACTGCAGGTCATCGTGGTACAAGAAGGTGGCACTTGTAGTGTCAATACTGAAGGTCATCTTGGAACAAGAAAGTGGTACTTGTAGTGTCAGTACTGCAGGTCATCCTGGTACAAGGTGGTACTTGTAGTGTCAATACTGGAGGTCATTCTGGTACAAGAAGGTGGTATTTGTAGTGTCAATACTGCAGGTTATCCTGGTACAAAAAGGTGGTACTTGAAGTGTCAATACTGCAGGTCATCCTGGTACAAGAAGGTGGCACTTGTAGTGTCAATACTGCAGGTCATCCTGGTACAAGAAGGTGGTACTTGTAGTGTCAGTACTGCAGGCCATCCTGGTACAAGAAGGTGGTACTTGTAGTGTCAATACTGCAGGTCATCCTGGTACAAGAAGGTGGTACTTGTAGTGTCAGTACTGCAGGTCATCCTGGTACAAGAAGGTGGTACTTGTATTGTCAGTACTGCAGGTGTTGTGTTGAGGCAACACAATGTACAGTTGTTAATGCAGGAGACCAATTAGATCAACATTTACACTCACTCAAACAATCTTCAGAACAGTCTCAGTGTGGATATCAGACCAGGTTTTTCATAAGCAAAAAAACAATTCAGTGTTCAGTGTGTCTAAAAGAGTTTTCTGAAAAATATAATTTAGTCATTCACATGAGAACTCACACTGAAGAGAAGCCATATCAGTGTTCAGAATATCTGAAACACTTTTCTAATAAATCAAGCTTAGTAAGTCACATGAGAACTCATTCTGGAGAGAAGCCATATCAGTGTTCAGAATGTCTGAAAGACTTTTCAAAAAATTCACATTTAATAAGACACATGAGAACTCATACTGGAGAGAAGCCATATCAGTGTTCAGAATGTCAGAAATGCTTTCCTGAAAATTCAGGATTGATAATTCACATGAGAACTCATACTGGGGAGAAGCCATATCAGTGTTCAGAATGTCTAAAAAACTTTTTCAGCAAAAGTAATTTAGTAAACCACATAAGGACTCATACCGGAGAGAAGCCATATCAGTGTTTAGAATGTTTGAAAGTCTTTACTCAAATGTCAAGCTTAGTAAGTCACATGAGAGTTCATACTGGAGAGAAGCCATATCAGTGTTCAGAATGTCTGAAAGACTTTTCTGTAAATTCACATTTAGTAAGACACATGAGAACTCATACTGGAGAGAAGCCATATAAGTGTTCAGAATGTCAGAAATGCTTTTCTGAAAATTCAGGATTGATAATTCACATGAGAACTCATACTGGAGAGAAGCCATTTCAGTGTTCAGAATGTCTGAAAGACTTTTCCTGCAAAGATTATTTAGAAAACCACATAAGGACTCATACTGGAGAGAAACCATATCAGTGTTCAGAATGTCTGAAACGCTTTACTAAAAATTCAGGATTGATAATTCACATGAGAACTCATACTGGAGAGAAGCCATTTCAGTGTTCAGAATGTTTGAAACACTTTCTTCGCAAATCACATTTAGTAAGACACATGAGAACTCATACTAGAGAGAAACCATATCAGTGTTCTGAATGTCTGAAAGTCTTTACTGAAAAATCAAGCTTAGTAAGTCACATTAGAATTCATACTGGAGAGAAGCCATATCAGTGTTCAGAATGTCTGAAAGTCTTTACTCAAAAAACAAGCTTAGTAAAACACATGAGAATTCATACTAGAGAGAAGCCATATCAGTGTTCAGAATGTCTGAAAGAATTATCTAGAAAATCCAATTTAGTAAATCACATGAGAACTCATACTAAAGATAGGCCATATAAGTGTTCAGAATGTCTGAAAAGCTTTTCTAAAAGATTTCAATTAAAAAGTCACATGAGAAGTCATACAAAAGAGAAAGTTTTGCCAGAAGGGATGTCATTTGTCTAACGCTAACATTTCACTGTTGGTCCCATAATATTACGGCTTTCAAGCCAATGTTGCTCCCGTAATACTACACCAAAATTCTTGCAGAAGAAAGCTGATAGGCCTACTAGAAGAGAATGTGTCTGAGTCGTCAGTGTGTGCAGTATAAACAAAAATCTTGCAGCATGCAGTGCATAATGAGAGATTTTTTTTTTTTTTTTTTAACAGTGATGTTGTCAATTTAAACCAAATTTATTTATGATTGTATTCCCATTTTCTTTGTCTCATTTGAAGATGTACTACAAAAATTGAATTGATATTGAATAGTTTATGGACTAAAAGTACCTTGAAACTGAGCTCGAAATAGAGGAAATGTTTTATTTTTGCTGATGTTTAAAAGTATACAAATCACATCACATGTTTAATACACATCAACTGGTGAGTTTGAAAGGCTTTCACAAATGCACTGATATTATTACCATTTTTACAATAATGCAGTAGTCTGCATTACAGTAAATCTTCTATTTTTTGTGTTAATGAAAATTCAAAATGGAAAGCAAGCACAATATGAGGGGCTGGGATATGTGACTAATGAACAGAGAAAATTTTCAGCCTCCCAACCTCTTCAAGGGGGGCTCTTTGGCGTGGTGAAGAGGCTCTTTGTTTGAGGAATTAGACCTGCTGGTCTCCTTCCTCAGACCGAATCTAGTTACCCTCCAATCCCCCCTCCCCTATCCCATCCTCCCTTTTTCCTTTCCTCCTCCTCCCCATCCCTCCCTTATTCCCTTCCTCTTTTTGAACTTTGGGATTCTTCCCAGAGGCATGCTAGTTCCTAGGTAGGGGGAAGGGTACCAGGGTCTATCCCATTCCATTGAGGTTCTTGGTGGTGGTGTAGTTTGCCATGGAATCTGGATCACCTGGGGATGTCATGATCCCTCTCCGATTTCTCGGGGGGGGGGGGGGTGGCTTTGGGTGTCTTTCAGGCAATGGGTGTATCTCTGGAGGCTGCCTTTCAGATTCCTGGGGTGGTGGAAAAAGAGGTATGCTTTGTGGTGGATATCTGGCTGCCCTCTCTTTTGTCCACCGAAGTAGCTCAATGGATGTGAGGTTGCTATCCTGGATTGCTGGTTTACTGACATGAAGGGTAGGGTATGCCACAGGTTTCACGCCACATCTGCACTACTTGCAGTGCTGAGGTCCTCTTGGGCACAGAGGGAGATTTCTGGCCGCTTCATTCCCCCTTTTTTTATTTTTCTTTTTTTCTTAAAAACAAAAAGAAAGAAGTAACCTAACCATGAAGGACCCAGTCCATGACCCTGCTACCACTGGGCCTCTTCTTGATACCACACCTTGTTCTGACCCTGCTTCGTTTTTGACCACTCTTCGGACAGTCCTGATGCCATTGTACCTCTTGCTGGTGCTGTTTCATCACCCGCTTCAGGTACCAGGGTTTCGACTGACTCCTTCAATTTGTCTGACCTCTGCTCTCCTTTGACTATGCTTCTGGCCTCTCCCTGTATGGTGCGTTTGAATTGCCAGCCCATCTCACGTCGGACCAACTCCGGTCCCACTCCTAAACGCCAATAATAATTGCCTGATGATACTTCGCCACCTTCTCGCTTTTCTCAGAAAAGACCAACACATCATGCACTCCCTTTCCATGCTCAGTTTCGGAATGCACAATGGACTAAATACTTTGTGACCGACTTCCTCTATTGCCTATCTTTCCGAGCATGGTATTGGCAAAGTGCTCGTATGCCATGTTGGTAGAGATATTTCCTTTCATGCTCTCAAGAGCAGTATGTGCATCATCACTGTCCAAAATGCTACCCAAACTCATAATCTTTCTCCTCTTTCACATATCAATACTGTTCCTGTCACTATCAAAAAACATCATTACCTCAATTCTTGTAGTGGTACTCCTCTTCAAGGGGGGGCTCCCTGGCATGGGGAAGAGGCTCTTGGTCTTAGGAATTAGACCTGTTGGTCTCCTTCCACAAACCAAACCTAATTACCCCCCAGTCCCCCCTTCCCTATCCCATCCTCCCTTTTTCTTTTCCTCCTCACCCCCATCCCTCCCTTATTCCCTTCCTCTTTTTGGCCTTTGGGATTCTTCCCACAGGCCTACTGCTTCCTAGGTATTGGGAAGGGTACCGGGGGTCATTCCCATTCCATTGAGGTTCTTGGTGGTGGTGTAGTTTGCCGTGGAATCTAGATCGCCTGGGGATGTTCTGTTCCCTCTCCAGTCTCCTGTGGGGTGGCTTTGGGTGTCTTTCGGGCGACATGTGTATCTCTAGAGGCTGCCTTTTGGATTCCTGGGGTGGTGGCAAAAGGAGGCATGCTTTGTGGCAAATATCCGGCCACCCTCTCATCTGCCGAGGTAGCTCGGCAGATGTGAGGTTGCTATCCTGGATTGCTGGCATGAAGGGTAGGGTATGGCACGGGTTCCATGCCACATCTGCACTACTTGCGGTGTTGAGGTCTTCTTGGGCATGGAGTGCGATTTCCGGCCCTTTCATTCCTCCTAGGAACTATTCCTCCTTGTTCCCCTTTTTTTTTATTCTTTTTTTATTTTTATTTTCTTTCTTTTTTTCTTAAAAACAAAAAGAAAGAGGTAACCTAACCATGGAAGCCCCAGCCCATGAACCTGCTACCCCCTGGCCCCTTACTGGTACCGCACCCCGTTCTGACCCTGCCTCATTTTCTGACCACTCATCGGACACTCCTGATGCCCTTGTATCTCTTACTGGTGCTGTTTCATCACCAGCTTCAGGTACTGGGGGTCTCGACTGATTCCTTGGATTTGTCTGACCTCTGCCTTCCTTTGACTATGCTTCCGGCCTCTCCCTCTATGGTGCAGCAATTTTCAAATTGCCAGCCCATCCCACGTCGGGCCAATTCTGGTCCCACTTCTAAATGCCAACAACAACTGCCTGATATGCCATTCTTGCAGCACGTATCCATATTGCATCTATGCCTGTGTTATCATTTGTGTTTGTCTCAGACTCCCTTAGCACTTTACAGGCTATTCAGAAATTTAATACACCTTACCCCCTAGTTCTCCGTACCCAACTTTGGCTATGCCGTATCTCTACCTAGCATAAAGATATTGTGTTTTGTTGGATCCCTGGTCATGTTGACGTACAGGGCAATGAACAGGCAGACACTGCTGTGCGGTCAGCAGTACATGACCTACCAGTTTCATATGAGGTGTTCCATTTATAGACTATTTTGCTGTAATCGCTACCCACCTTCACTCCCGTTGGCAACAACGTTGGTCTAATCTGCTCGGTAACAAACTTCAGTCTATTAAACCGGGTATAGATAACTGGCTGTCTTCTTGTCATCAGTGTCGGGGTTAGGAGACTACTCTCTCCCATCTTCGCATTGGCCACACTCGTCTTACTCATGGGTATCTCATGGAGAGGCACCCTGTTCCTTTCTGTGAGAAGTGTCAGGTTCCAGTATCGGTTAGCCACATTCTGTTGGACTGCCCTCTCTATCCACGAGCTCGCAGAATTTACCTCCAATGTAGTGTCCACTCTACTACTCTCTCTTTACCTTCCCTTCTTGCTGATGGACCCTCTTTTAATCCTGACTCTCACTGACTTCTTGACAACAACTGATTTACTCCACAAACTCTGATGATGATACTTTTCGCACTCCCTTCAGCCCTTACTACCTCAGTCTCTTGCTACCCTCTACCCCTGCACTATCTACTGCCCCACTGTTCTCCGTAACCTACTAATTCTTCCTTTTGCCACCTGATACCCTCGCTTCCTTCCCGCCCTGCAGCGCTGTATAGCCCATGTGGTTTAGCGCATCTTTTTATTATAATAATAATTGTAGTGGTACTGTCATTCTACCCCATACCATAGTCCAACAGAATTTCCACACATGTGGAAATGACATTCTCAAACTGCTGGAACTCCAAGATCTCCCAATCCTCAAAGTAGACACTTATGTCCTTCCTGCCCGCGGGCGGAGACGATACCCTTGCAATGTGGCTTGATTAACTTTTGACAGCCGTGAACTTCCATCCTCTGTTTATGTAGCAGGGCATCAGTTACAAGTTCGAAAGGAATCTTTTTCAATCTCTTTTTTTTTGTTGTTGTTGTTGTTGTTGCTGAGATCATCAAGACGACAGGATGCCAATTTGGGTGTTTTTTTTATTTTACTCCAGAAATTATGATTTTTATGATTGTTTATATCCAAAAAGACTTGTTGGCTTCTCCTGAGTCGGCTAGTGATCACTGCACACACCACCAGTACCTCAGTGACTTATAAGTCACCAATGAGAGTGGAGCTATGATGGTTGGTGAAAGGTGGCTCATGGCCACCCTAGATTTTCATGCAAACTATGTACAGTGGACCCCCGCATACCGTTGGCATCACATAACATTAAATCCGCATACCGATACATTTTATCGCCAAGATTTTGCCTCGCATACCGCTAAAAAACCCGCTCAATGCTGTTCATCCGAGACGCGTCTAATGTGCGCCCTTAGCCAGCCTCACATGTTCCGCCGGTGGCATTGTTTACCAGCCAGCCTCCGCGGTAACATCCAAGCATACAATTGGAACATTTCGTATTATTACAGTGTTTCTGGTGATTTTATCTGCAAAATAAGTGACCATGGGCCCCAGGAAAGCTTCTAGTGCCAACCCTACAGGAATAAGGGTGAGAATTACTATAGAGATGAAGAAAGAGACCATTGATAAGTATGAAAGTGGAGTGCGTGTCTCCGAGCTGGCCAGGTTGTATAGTAAACCCCAATCAACCATCGCTACTATTGTGGGCAACAAAAAGGCAATCAAGGAAGCTGTTCTTGCCAAAGGTTTAACTGTGTTTTCGAAACAGAGATCGCAAGTGATGGAAGATGTTGAGAGACTGTTATTGGTGTGGATAAATGAGAAACAGATAGCAGGAGATAGCATCTCTCAAGTGATCATAAGTGAAAAGGCTAGGAAGTTGCATGAGGATTTAATTAAAAAAATGCCTTCAACTAGTGATGATGTGAGTGAATTTAAGGCCAGCAAAGGTTGGTTTGAGAGATTTAAGAGGCGTAGTGGCATACATAGTGTGATAAGGCATGGTGAGGCTGCCAGTTCGGACCACAAAGCAGCTGAAAAATATGTGCAGGAATTCAAGGAGTACATAGGGGACCTGAATGCTAAAGTAGGAGAAACTTTTAGAGAGGGTGTGGTAGGTAAGTTTGGGGTGCCAGGTGTAAATGATAATGGGAGCCCTTTGATTGAACTTTGTATAGAAAGGGGTTTAGTTATAGGTAATACATATTTTAAGAAAAAGAGGATAAATAAGTATACAAGATATGATGTAGGGCGAAATGACAGTAGTTTGTTGGATTATGTATTGGTAGATAAAAGACTGTTGAGTAGACTTCAGGATGTACATGTTTATAGAGGGGCCACAGATATATCAGATCACTTTCTAGTTGTAGCTACACTGAGAGTAAAAGGTAGATGGGATACAAGGAGAATAGAAGCATCAGGGAAGAGAGAGGTGAAGGTTTATAAACTAAAAGAGGAGGCAGTTAGGGTAAGATATAAACAGCTATTGGAGGATAGATGGGCTAATGAGAGCATAGGCAATGGGGTCGAGGAGGTATGGGGTAGGTTTAAAAATGTAGTGTTAGAGTGTTCAGCAGAAGTTTGTGGTTACAGGAAAGTGGGTGCAGGAGGGAAGAGGAGCGATTGGTGGAATGATGATGTAAAGAGAGTAGTAAGGGAGAAAAAGTTAGCATATGAGAAGTTTTTACAAAGTAGAAGTGATGCAAGGAGGGAAGAGTATATGGAGAAAAAGAGAGAGGTTAAGAGAGTGGTGAAGCAATGTAAAAAGAGAGCAAATGAGAGAGTGGGTGAGATGTTATCAACAAATTTTGTTGAAAATAAGAAAAAGTTTTGGAGTGAGATTAACAAACCATACCCCCGGCCGGGATTGAACCCGCGGTCATAGAGTCTCAAAACTCCAGCCCGTCGTTTATTTGCAATCGTGTCATTACGATTTCTTAAGTCATGAGATTAACAAGTTAAGAAAGCCTAGAGAACAAATGGATTTGTCAGTTAAAAATAGGAGAGGAGAGTTATTAAATGGAGAGTTAGAGGTATTGGGAAGATGGAGGGAATATTTTGAGGAATTGTTAAATGTTGATGAAGATAGGGAAGCTGTGATTTCGTGTATAGGGCAAGGAGGAATAACATCTTGTAGGAGTGAGGAAGAGCCAGTTGTGAGTGTGGGGGAAGTTCGTGAGGCAGTAGGTAAAATGAAAGGGGGTAAGGCAGCTGGGATTGATGGGATAAAGATAGAAATGTTAAAAGCAGGTGGGGATATAG
>NW_027201017.1:0-14666 GCF_038502225.1 Cherax quadricarinatus
GAGGAGGAGGTGGAGGAGGCGATAATGGGCTTGAGTAGGGGAAAAGCGCGGGCATTGATGGAATACCTAATGATTTCTATATTACACATTGGGATTGTATGAAGGAATGTCTGGTCCGGTTGTTTAACTGTATGAAGGAAAGGGGAGTGTTGGGGAATCGCAGGGCACGGGGGTAGTAGTTTTGGTCTATAAGGGAGGGAGGGGGAAGACCTTGGGTGCTTTTAGGGCGATCTCTCTCATGTGTGCAGATTATAAAGTTTTTGTGAAGGTTTTAGGTAACGTACTGAAAAAGGTGCTTGACCGAGTCCTACATAGAGGACAGTGTGGGATTCCAGGTCAAGTATGCGTGAGGGCATGGAAGAATTAAGGATTTTGTGGAGGGTAGACAATGGGGATCTTGGGGATTGATTGGAAGCAGGCTTATGACAGTGTAGATAGACATATGTTGTGGTGTATTTTAAAAAACAGGGTTTTAGTGATGAGATTGTGCGCTGGGCGACAGGACCCTTTTTATAGGCTTATAGAGGAAGGAGTGTGGGAACAGGGAGAGGTGGGTCCAGGGAGATGTGGTATTGTGGGATATGTGGATGACACCACAGTTTTGGTAGGAGGGGAAATAGGATTGGGGAATGTGGGACGTATAATAGAGATTTTTGGTGGGGCGACAGGGATGAGGGTTAATGGAGCAAAGTCAAAGTTATTAGAAGTAGGCACGTGGGTGGGGGGAGGGGTTGGGGGGAACAGTATGGGTGGAACATAGTGGATAGAATTAAGATATGTGGGGTTGTGTATATGGCAGACGCTGGGGAGGCACAGAGAATAAATTCCAAGGAAGTAGTGAGTAGAGTGATGGGTAGGATGCGCGGGTGGAGGGCTGGGGATGTAACATTTCAGCAGAGGGTGGTGGTAGTAAATACACTTGTGTACAGTAAAGTGTGGGGCGTGGCAGAAATATATCCCCTGAGGTCGTGTGATATTCAGGAACTGGAGAGGGTGGTTTTGAGGCATGTGTGGGGTTATGGGAAGCCATGGCTACGGAAGGAGTTGGTGATGATGGGCGTGCGGCAGGGTGGGCTGGGTCTTATACCTTTGGACACACGAGTGAAGGCAGTGTATGTGAAGCAGCGATACTTGAGGGTGGGAGGGGAGAAGGGTAGAAGGGTGGGAGAGGTCATGAAGGATGTGCGAAAATGGTGGAAAGGAAAGGCACTACTGGAGTGTGAAGATATGGTGCGAAATTTGTTGGCAGTAAGGGAAGTAAAAAAAGTAAGGGTAAGTAGGCTCAGGAGGACAGGTTGGCAGGGCACAGTGATACAGGAAGTAACTACATACCCATTGTATGATTGGAGGGGCATTTGGGAAGACTTTCGGAAGATCAGATTAAAGCCAAGGGTTCGTGAAGTAGTTTATAGATTCTTTATGGGAATTCTAGCTACAAGGTCAGTGCTATATAGAATGGGTTATGTAGGTGCTGGCACTTGTTTGCATTGTGAGGAAGAGGAAACGGCTTTTCATGCCATATATTTTTGTGAAAACTTGGGTTTTGTAAGGGCATGGTTAGCGAGAGTTCTGGGTATAGTGGCGGGAGGGGGGAGAAACATTTCGACTTTGAGGGCTTTGCATTTTGATGTGGGAGGGGTTTCCAAGGACATTCGGAGGGCAGTGATGTATGTAGTGGCAGATTTTTTGTATGTGTCTTGGTGCATGCGGGAGGTGGGGGGTGAATATAGGGTGCGGGCGCTTGCGGCGAGTGGGTATCGTACAGTATGCAGAAATAGGCTACTATATGGGAGGTTGTGGGTAAATAGTTTTCCCTTGGGTTATCGTAATCTGTCGGTAGGTGTAATGTTAGGGTTGGGTGTAGTTTAGAGCTGGATTGGGCTGGTTCTCCCTAAACTGGCATTCTTGTTCTTTTTTGAGATTAGTGGAGGATGGAAGGTGGAATAAAAGTGTGTGGTAGTGGAGCATATGGGTGTAAAGTCGTTAGGAATGGGGGGGGGCGTAGGGGGGGTGAACTGGTGACATTTGGTTAAGAGACAGGGGTTTTATGACTTTCGACGTCAGGTACGAACTTGAGCATGGAAGGGAACGTGAGTTTGTGTTTTTTTTAATACAGATAGCATGGGGTCAGGGGATGGCAGGGGGTGGCTTTCTGAAGTGTCTTTTGCCAGGTTGGTTTTGTTAATGATTGAGGTAGTACTGCCCTGTACATGTTTTATTAGGAGCCATAAGTTATATTGTGTAATTGAGTGCATGACAGAGTAAGTCTGATATTGCTCTGGAACATTGTTAATAAATATATATATCTTGTTGAACATAATACATAAAAAATGGGAATATGTATTAGTGAGTGAGTTACAATTTCTAGTGTACTGTTAACCATATTAGTTGGTATTCTTCACTTTGTCAAATAATTACTATCTATATATTGTTATAAGTTATTTATGTTAGTTCTTTTTTATACGTTTTAAGTGAACAAATGTAAGGTGTTGTGACTCTAGTGCAAGTGGCATTTATCTTGCACTAGGGAAAAGGGGAAGTGTAAAGTAAATATGATTGGATCATAACGAAATGTCATTGGATATATGTACACTGTATTTAGAAGACGGGAAGGATTGTGAGGATTGTCAATATATGTATTAATTCTTATGTAAATTTCATGGAACTCAGGGTGATAATAATGTACACCTATTAGTCGGATGATAAGTATTGATATTATTATGCTTATTGTAATATAATTTGATTGATGAAATGTATAATCTGGTTTTTAGCTATGGAGTAAAGAGATAAAAAGCATAGGGGATAGGGGATATTTTGTAAGCACAAAGATGAATCAGCAGTATGTAATTAGAAAATGTAACATTTTTATTTTTCTGTGGCGGAGACGATAAGGGGTTCTCATATTCCTTTGTTATTGTACCTTAATGTATTTTTAAATTTAATGACTGATGGAGGTTATGAGTGGTGACGGCAGACACAGTTACTAGGCATGTGGGGGGGGGGGTGAAGAGTCAGCGGTAGTGTATTAAATCCACCACCGTGCACGATGTTGCTTGTTATCATGGGGTATATGAGGGTTAGGGTGTGGATTTTTTTTTTTTTTGGTGGATGTGTGCCATCATGTTCAGACTTTTCTTGTATTATAGTCAGCCTTTTAGATGGCTGGATTGTGTTTATACATGTTGTCAATGATATCCTTAATGCTCTAATAAATGTATAAGAGATGTCAATGAGTATACTCAGGTGAAAGTGGTATGTTTTTCCTTCCCTCCCTCCCTCCCTCCCTCCCTCCTTCCCTCCCTCCCGTCAAGACTACGTCAGTACTACACATGTGGATAATATAACTGGAACTCAAGTTCAACTACATTATTGGAAGTTTAAGTTTTACTGGTTTTATTACTGTAGAAAAGTCAGGTTTCATTGTTACCGAACAACTTGCAACAATATTGAACTTTCTTAAAGGTACATTTGAACTGATAATTCCCATTCACTTCCGCACCATAGCAACTTATTTTTATATAGTAGATAATCGTGATAATCGTGAGAATATATAACATTTTAAAAAGATTAAACGAGTCTAATTATTAATCCGTTCAACGAGTTATTGGTTAAAAAAATATATTTAACTATGGAAAAATAAACACAAATGCATTGTAATACGATCCTTTATTGACAACGTTTCGCCCACACAGTGGGATTTATTAAGTCACAAACAGATCTGAACATTAAAATGGTATAAAATACCGACAGGTTGTTAGGTAAGACACATATGCAACAGTTAGGTATCTTTATTATGAAACGTTTCGCCTACACAGTAGGCGAAACGTTTCATAATAAAGATACCTAACTGTTGCATATGTGTCTTACCTAACAACCTGTCGGTATTTTATACCATTTTAATGTTCAATCTGTCAGACACTGCAACACAAGGGTATCTTGGTACAGACCTACAATCAACTTCGACAACTTCCACTAGTGAGAGCGGCTGGATTTGAGAGGGACCTGACCTCTCTACATCTGAGTTCTTACCTCTTCTAGTGACCTACGTCTCACCTCTTGGCGCTATATAAGCTCCATTCTGTCACTTCATCTCCATATTGTTTCATACTATGGAACAATGCTCTTCTCCAGACTGAGGGACTGACCACCTCAAAACTTTAAGGGTGATGGACTGATTACATCGTCTTCAAGTATCTTCTGCTTCAATCAACTTTTCTGTACTCGACTGAAGAAGCCTACTGTGTAGGCGAAACGTTTCATAATAAAGATACCTAACTGTTGCATATGTGTCTTACCTAACAAACAGATCTACCTGAGTAGAGAGTACATGATTAAATGTAGGGGACAAAGTGACGTGGAGAGTCAGGCAGGGAATGCTGAGGAGACACCTGTGCAACAGTTAGGTAAATTTATTCCGAAACGTTTCGCGTACACAGTAGGTTTCTGCAGTCGAGTACAGAAAAGCTGGTACAAGCAGTAGAAATGTGAAGACGATGTAATCAGTCCATCACCCTTTATGACGTAGTTTTAAGGTGATCAGTCCCTCAGTCTTTTCAAGACTGGTTGATCCATCAATCTTTTCAAGACTGAGGTAATCAGTTCATCAATCTTTTGATGACTGATAGATTGATTACATAGACTCCAGGCTGAAGGACTGATTACCTCAAACTCCTGATCTTCACCATTCTTCTTTGTATGCAACTGAGGAAGCCACCTCAGGAGAAACGTTTCCCCAGTAAAGATACCCAAGTGTTGCACGTGTGTCTAATTTATCAGTTCTTGTCTTGTTGTGTACCTTTGGATTGCGATGGACATGGTATAAAATACTGACATACTGATCTAACTTTGAATTTGATGAATGGTTTTGAAAACCGACAAGTTGAAGAATTGAGACACTTTTGCAACATATGGGAATGTTTACTGAAGAAACGTTTCATCAGTCCAATACAAAGCAGGAAGGTATAAGGAGAGGAGGGACTGATTACCTCAAAATCCTCCTCCCCTTACACCTTTCTACTTTGTATTGGACTGATGAAGCCACTGTGTGGCGAAACGTGTCTTCAATAAAGATTCCCATATGTTGCATAAGTATCTCAATACCTTTGGATTGTTGAAAATAGTATAAAACACCGAAACATGTGCAATAGCTGGGTATTTTCTTGCTGTAACGTTTTGTTTCCTCAGTCAAATACAAAGACAATGCCTTTGGATTGCCTCTTGTTTTCATACATTATCAAGCGAATGCTCCCTGACGTATTCAACGAGACGGGAGTAACGCACACTGTTTATCATCCTCTAAATGCGTATTTGTTTTGGTTCGGAAAGCAGTTGCTAGGTTATCTAATGTTTCAAAATACTGTCTTCATTATAAAGATAATATACACTTCGGAAGACACGCAGTCTGTAAAGCTTACTACTACATCTTATTTCTTGCATATTTACGTCTCTTTCTCCCAGGAGGCACTCAGGGGCTGGAAAGATATATATTTTTCCAGACCAGATTGGAGTGGAACTCTTCTCCAGGCTGAGGGACTGACCACCTCAAATACTTTTCCTCCAAGGTTGATGGACTGATTACACCCTGTATTTGCTGAATTTGACTGAAGAAGCCTAGGCGAAACGTTCCATCAATAAAGATACCCATCCGTTGCACATGTGGTCACCTCTCTCGCCTCTCGAGTGCTCCCATCATCTGTATACAGAGTTTGCTTCTCATCCAAGGACAATGCTTTCTGTACTTCTTCCCTAATTTAATATTATTTTGTAGTAAACTTTCCATTTGCTTAGCCCTCGGCGTTCAGGTAAACTTCTCAAATTAATAAAGTTTGCAGACTTTGGACGTGTTCTTTTTTTTTCTCTCTCTGGGGACTTTTATGGTACCGAAGACGAAGCCATTTTAATGCTTTTTTATAAAATGACTGTAAATTAAACAAGAAAAATGTGTTCAGTAATGAAGGAACATTTATCTTCGCAAATTACATATATGAGCATGCAGTGTGTGAGATATTATTATGAGGGAAGCAATTACGTTTATTTTCTAAGTCTCATACATCAACCGCTCTCATTCTAACACCTCAACTTTCATCCCTTATTCTGTACCCTTGCATCCCTTACTCTGTACCCCTGCATCCCTTACTCTGTACCCCTGCATTCCTTACTCTGTACCCCTGCATCCCTTACTCTGTACCTCTGCATCCCTTACTCTGTACCCCTGCATCCCTTACTCTGTACCCCTGCATTCCTTACTCTGTACCCCTGCATCCCTTCCTCTATACCCCTGCATCCCTTACTCTGTACCTCTGCATCCCTTCCTCTATACCCCTGCATCCCTTACTCTGTACCTCTGCATCCCTTACTCTGTACCCCTGCATCCCTTACTCTGTTCCCCTGCATCCCTTACTCTGTACACCTGCATCCCGTACTCTGTACCCCTGCATCCCTTACTCTGTACCCCTGCATCACTTACTCTGTACACCAGCATCTCTTACTCTGTACCCCTACGTCCCTTACTCTGTACCTCTGCATCTCTTACTCTGTACCCCTGCATCTCTTACTCTGTGCCCCTTCATCTCTTACTCTGTACCCCTGCATCCCTTACTCTGTACCCGTGCATCCCTTACTCTGTACACCTGCATCCTTTACTCTGTACCCCTGCATCCCTTACTCTGTACCCCTGCATCCCTTACTCTGTACCCCTGCATCCCTTACTCTGTACCCCTGCATCTCTTACTCTGTACCCCTGCATCTCATACTCTGTACCCCTGCATCTCTTACTCTGTACCCCTGCATCTCATACTCTGTACCCCTGCATCTCTTACTCTGTGCCCGTTCATCCCTTACTCTGTACCCCTGCATCCCTTACTCTGTACCCGTGCATCCCTTACTCTGTACCCCTGCATCCTTTACTTTGTACACCAGCATCTCTTCATCTGTACCCCTGCATCTCTTACTCTGTACCCCTGCATCTCTTACTCTGTACCCCTGCATCCCTTACTCTGTACACCTGCATCCCTTACTCTGTACACCTGCATCTCTTACTCTGTACCCCTGCATCTCTTACTCTGTACCCCTGTATTTCTTACTCTGTACTCCTGCATCCCTTACTCTGTACACCTGCATCTCTTACTCTGTACCCCTGCATCCCTTACTCTGTACCCCTGCATCCCTTACTCTGTACACCTGCATCCCTTACTCTGTACACCTGCATCTCTTACTCTGTACCCCTGCATCCCTTACTCTGTACCTCTGCATCCCTTACTCTGTACCCCTGCATCCCTTACTCTGTACACCTGCATCTCTTACTCTGTACCCCTGCATCTCTTACTCTGTACCCCTGCATCCCTTACTCTGTACCTCTGCATCCCTTACTCTCTACCCCTGCATCTCTTACTCTGTACCCCTGCATCCCTTACTCTGTACACCAGCATCTCTTACTCTGTACCCCTGCATCCCTTACTCTGTACACCTGAATCTCTTACTCTGTACCCCTTCATCTCTTACTCTGTACCTCTGCATTTCTTACTCTGTACCCCTGCATCCCTTACTCTGTACACCTGCATCTCTTACTCTGTACCCTTGCATCTCTTACTCTGTACCCCTGCATTTCTTACTCTGTACCCCTGCATCCCTTACTCTGTACCCCTGCATCCCTTACTCTGTACCCCTGCATCCATTACTCTGTACACCTGCGTCTCTTACTCTGTACCCCTGCATCTCTTACTCCGTACCCCTGCATCCCTTACTCTGTACCCCTGCATCCCTTACTCTGTACCCCTGCATCCCTTACTCTGTACACCTGCATCTCTTACTCTGTACCCCTGCATCCCTTACTCTGTACATCTGCATCTCTTACTCTGTACCCCTGCATCTCTTACTCTGTGCCCCTTCATCTCTTACTCTGTACCCCTGCATCTCTTACTCTGTACCCCTGCATCTCTTACTCTGTACCCCTGCATCCTTTACTCTGTACCCCTGCATCTCTTACTCTGTACCCCTGCATCCTTTACTCTGTACACCTGCATCTCTTACTCTGTACCCCTGCATCTCATACTCTGTACCCCTGCATCTCTTACTCTGTTCCCCAGCATCTCATACTCTGTACCCCTGCATCTCTTACTCTGTTCCCCTGCATCTCATACTCTGTACCCCAACATCCCTTAATCTGAACCCCAGTGTCCCTCACCTTATTTCCCTTGTCCCTGCTTCCCTTATTGCTTTTATTTTTCTGAAGTCACTTTTGTAAGGGCACTGGTGAAATCAGTGTTATTTTGTCACTGGTGAGTCACTGCTGTTGTGACACTGATGAGTCACTGCTGTTGTGACACTGATGAGTCACTGCTGTTGTAACACTTCTAAGCCACAGTTGTTGTGACACTGGTGAATCATTTTATTGAGACACTGGTGAATCACTATTTTTGTGACAATGGTGAATCACTGTTATTGTGACAATGGTGAGTCACTGTTATTGTGACACTGTTACAGTAGCTACTATTATTGTTGTCATTATTACAGTAACTATTATTGTTATTGTTATTACAGTAGATACACACAGTACAGCAGATACCGTACCGTTGTGAGCTGTTGTTGCTTGTTACTTTTGCTGTGCTCTACATACTGCTGTTTACGACACGTTTTGCGACAGGAAACAAATAATTTCTGAAATATTATTTGCAGAGACCAATACGTTAATGGAATGCTCTTCATTGTTTCTGTTTTTTTTTTTTCACACGAATGGAACCCGATTTGTCTCACTCAGTTTTGACTGAAGTATTTATGTGGATCAATACTGGACTCCGAGCCGAGGCGGGTGCACGAAATTTGTTTTGATGGTCGGTAAATGTACTACTGTAGGTAGTAAGTAAATTATATTCGTTTCTGTGCCTGAAAAAAAGCGTGATGATGGACACAACACACTACAAACACACTTTCAGAGAGATGTCAGTTTAGGAAGGGGTAAAAACCAGAGTTCTGAAAGGGTCAGTGCGTGAATCAGTAATACTCGTGCTGTGTGTAAACAATGGATCAGAAAGGATAAAATCCTTTAGTTTTCTTCTTTAAACGCACAGACAGTATCCCACCGAGGCAGAGTAGCAGAAAAAGAAAAGCCAAAGTTTCTCTTAAATTTATTTACATACACAGGAGAAGGGGTTACTGGCCCCTTGCTCCCGGCATTTTAGTCGCCTCTTACGACACGCATGGCTTACGGAGGAAGAATTCTGTTCCACTTCCTCATGCAGATAAGAGGAAATAAGAACAAGAGCTAGTATTCAGAAAGGTTACCTATATTCCGGGGATCAAAACCAGGCCTCCCGATGGATCAGGGCCTGATCAATGGGTGTGTATATATATATGCTTGTATATGTATGTGTAGTGTGACCTAAGTGTAAGTAGAAGTAACAAAACGTACCTGAAATCTTGCATGTTTATGAGACAGAAAAAAGACACCAGCAATCCTACCATAACGCAAAACAATTACAGGCTTTCGTTTTACACTCACTTTGGCACGAAAGTAGTACATGTAACATCAACCTCAGGTTGCAACATCAACCTCAGGTTGTAACATCAACCTCAGGTTGCAACATCAACCTCAGGTTGTAACATGAACCTTAGGTTGCAACATCAACCTCAGGTTGCAACATCAACCTCAGGTTGTAACATCAACCTCAGGTTGCAACATCAACCTCAGGTTGTAACATGAACCTTAGGTTGCAACATCAACCTCAGGTTGTAACATCAACCTCAGGTTGCAACATCAACCTCAGGTTGCAACATCAACCTCAGGTTGCAACATCAACCTCAGGTTGTAACATCAACCTTAGGTTGCAACATCAACCTCAGGCTGCAACATCATATTGCTTTACAGTGTGTCATGCGATAATTTCTGAGTATCTTATGTCATTGGTAATATAACGATATCGCTGACACCTCGATAGAGGAACAACTGTGTCATAGAATATATATATATATATATATATATATATATATATATATATATATATATATATATATATATATATATATATATATATATATATATATAAACAACATAATGCCTCATTAGTTTGACTTCAGTGCTGGTGTGTGTCAGTGGAAGTTCTGAGCTGTGTTGTTCTCATCTTCCATTATTATTGAAGAAGTTGGAATGTGATAACTTGTTAACACTTCTGATTCACCTCAGTTCTTTACTGCTAGTATTTAAACATACTAAAAACTCAAGCTGCAGCTGTACTATTGTTGTTGTGTGCAGTGACGGACTGTGCACTGACGGACTGTGCACTGACTGAACTACACCTAGTTGTACATATATGCACTCCATGGCCACTTTATTAGTTACAACTGTACACCTGCTCGTCAGTGTATCTAATCAGCCAATAACGTGGCAGCATCTCAGTGCCTAAAAACATACAGACATGCATGATGTTCAGTTGTTATTCTCACCAAATATCAGAATGGGAAAGAAATTTGATCGAAGTGACAGTCACCATGGAATGATTGTTAGTGCCAGACGGGGTTGTCTGAGTATCTCAGAAACTGATGATCTAGGATTTTCACTAACAACAATGTCTATACTTTACATAGAATGGTGTGAAAAATGCAAAAATTTCAGTGAGCGGCAGATAGGTCAGAGGAGAATGACCAGATTGGTTTAAGCTGACAGGAAAGCTACAGTAACCCAAATAATCACTCGTTGCAACAATAGTGTTCAGAATGCACAATACGTTGAACCTTGAGGTGGATGGGTTTAATGGCAGCAGAAAACCACACTGGGTTCCACTCATGTCAGCTAAGATCAGGAAACTGAAGTTAGTAGATACAGACCCGTTAATACTAGACAGTAGATGATAGGAAAAACGTCGCTTAGTCTCAAGAATAACGATTTCTGTTGCATCATGCATATAGTAGGGTCAGAATTTGGAGTAAGCTTTTGGTATGTGGTGGAACGGGAGATTCATAGCATGAATGAGCAGCCAACAAATCTGCAGCAATTGCGTGATGGTATCATGTCAACACTGACCAGGATCTCCATGAAATATTTCCTGCATCTTGTTGAATCCATTCCACTAAAAATTCAGGTTATTATGGAGGCATGATTAGGCCCTACCTAGTACTTGAAGAATGTTCCTAACAACTGGATACTAGGTATACGTAGAGATGACTCATGAGCAATATTCCATGTGTGTTACCATGCCTCAGTAGAGACATTCTTGAATTAATTAAGTGTAGACTTGAACACACACGGACTTCATTATACAAGGAGAGTGTCTTACGTATCTCTAATATTTTTAGAAGATCTAATGACAGCGTTAGCTGTTTTTTACACAAAACCCAACAATTTTTTCTTAAAAACTAAAAAAATGCAAATATTATTTTAAGGCAAGCCATTTTAGTTAATAAGATATATATACCTGATTTTTTCTTTGGTATAATCGTATACCAGTTATCATTATATCCATCTTTGGGCTTAGAAGCATGGAGAGAGACCACAGCTCTACCACACAACTCAAGGAACTTCCGCACCATCACTGTAAATATCAATAATCTTTACATATTTAATTATAGCTAAAAGAAATTATGAATTTTTCCCAGCGTATTACTCACATTATCCCACTCTCTCTCTCGCCCTTGCCTGTCTCTTCTCATCCATGAGGTGTAGCCAGCAATTCTTGCAAAATTTTCTGGAGTTCTGTCGTCCAAAAATGTTTCAACAACAGCTATCATGTCGGGACGTCGAGTGTTCACAAAACTATGTGTGAGCTCTCCAACATTAGTAATGAAACCTCTAATGTTGGCCGACAGGATGTTGATAGACTGGCTCCTCATGATGATGTGGTCAGCTTGAGGTGGTGGGTGTGTAGGGCATGTAAGGTGCCTGCCCTTGAGAGAGGTAGGGTACTGAGGCAGCTGCAGGGATGTAGGTCTGTGATCGTGTATAAGGCACAATACCGCCTGCTGGGCTGAGATAGGAGTAGCTCTGTCTGTCTGTCTGTATGTCTGTCTGTTTGTCTGTCTGTCTGTCTGTCTGTCTGTCTCTCTCTCTCTCTCTCTCTCTCTGTCTCTCTCTTTCTCTTTCTCTGTCTCTCCTCTCTCTCTCTCTCTCTCTCTCTCTCTCTCTCTATCTCTCTCTTTCTCTCTCTCTCTCTCTCTGTCTCTCTCTCTCTCATCTCGCTAAAAAAAATTCACAGCCAATTACCTCAGACATAAACTTTGCAGTGAAAAGTTTGGGGTCTGCTGACAGCTATAATCATATCCTCTTTAATAAGAACTGAGATGTATCTCACGTTTATAAAGTGTCTGGCAGAGAGTGAATCATCATTACGCTTTGTTTACAACACTAAAAATAAAACCGAACGGCAGCTGAAGCCTCGTCACCAGACGGAAGCAACTATTAGCTAAAATAAATTGATGAGAACTTGTTTTAACATTTAAGGGGCTTGTTTTCCCCAGAACTATCAGGATCTTGGTGCAAAATAAGGCTATCAGATCTCTGGCTCAGCTCGTCTGTATTCCACATAGCTCACTAACGTGACTCCGGATTTTAGGCTTTAAGTACACAACATGCAATTTTTTTACAGTGTGCTAGTGAGCATACGGATGTTATAAGAATATAAGAATGGAGGAATACTGCAGCAGACCTATACAAGGCCACATTAATATATATATATATATATATATATATATATATATATATATATATATATATATATATATATATATATATATATATATATATATATATATATATATATATATATATATATATATATATATATATATATATATATATATATATATCGTGCCGAATAGGCAGAACTTGCGATCTTGGCTTAAATAGCAACGCTCATCTTGCCATATAGGACAAGTGAAAATTTGTGTATGCAATAATTTCGCCAAAATCATTCTGAACCTAACGAAAAAAATATATTTCACTGTGTTTGTTTAGTATTAAATTACTGTAAACAAATCTAAAATATATTTAGTTGGGTTAGGCTAAAATAAATTGCTCTTGTTATAATAAGGTTAGGTAAGTTTTCTAAGATTCTTTTGGTGCAAAATTAAAAATTTTTACATTAACATTAATGAAAAAAATATATCTTTAAACGTATAAGAGAAAATTTCAGAAAGGACTTAATTTTAACTGAGTTCTTGCTAATTGACCAGTTTTACATATTCGGCACGACATATATATATATATATATATATATATATATATATATATATATATATATATATATATATATATATATATATATATATATATATAGAAGGAAAGATAGCAAGGGGAAGACAAGTGGAAAATCATTAGTGCCTGGCACTCGGAAGTCTGTGGGAGGACTGGTGTATACATTTGAGGAAGTGTTTACAGGGCGACGGTTCTGGTCTAGTGGGCGTTAGAACCACAATGTTTTGCTTCTTTACCGTGTGACTGATACATCATCAGTGTCACAGTAACCCTGCATGTTACCCTAGCACCACTGATGGTCACCGTCTCCACTGACACACGCTAGTGTATTGTAGTGGCAGTTCCCAAACAAAACACAGTGACGGTCTGTCTCACTTTTTATACTCTTAAAGCGTCTAACCTCCAGCCACACGAAGACTTAATGTACAATTGACTTCAGTTTTTAGTCTTTTGCTTGTTAATTTTAGTAATATAAACCAAGGGTTTAACCTTTCAAAACGGTTTAAACCTACTCACTCAAGACCATGACATAAATCTCTTTAGCCGTTCACGAGATATTAAAAAATAAAACATACATTAAAAATCATTATGAATTTTAAAATATTATTACTTTTATCAAACTATCGTCTATGATGTCTTAAATCATACTACAAAAAATATATTATTGTTTTATTTTGAACAATCACCTATTAAGTATCGCTGAGTGACTTTCATGTTACAGTCAAGTTGCTGCCTCAGTGACAGCTCTACTGTCACTGGCAGACAGCACTGTTGGCGCAGAAAGCACCTACAGTGCTCATCTTGTCAGTGACACCCCTTGACAGGTCCACTTTTAGTAAGTCAGAAGTAGCTCTGCCTGTTATAAATAACGTTAATTAGAACCTCCTAATTGAACCAGCAGAAGAAACCTTAACTAGTGCTCTGTGTTGACAGGTCTTAGAGAAACATGCTTCTTTATTTGTTATTCTAATAAATTGTAATAAATTGAGACAATCACTGAAAATACGTTTACGGAAATAAGTGAACTTAACTGAAGGAACACTTATTATCTGAGAGGATGTTTAGAATCAGTCAGCTGACTCAGTAAACTGATACAGCAATCAGCAGGCAGACGCAGTCTAAGGCACATCCCAGGAGATGACCGTTGGCTCATTTAACTGTAATTTATTCCATAAACGCCTTTCCGTTAACTGTGTCAGTCCATTACATCGCCAGTTAGTGTTATCGCACTAGTTCGTGATAGTGGAAAAATACGCCTCTTTCTGTAAGACTTACCCAGGCAGAGCACTAGCTAGGCTTTGTTTGTCTCCAAGTTAAACAAACTAGCTGACACACTCTACTAGCTGATTAATTTATGTCTCGTGTTATTGAGTCAGCTCTATTTATTCTGTTAACAAATTCATTCTTTCCTTTTACATTAATCAATGAAAAATATGTTGTTAAATCAAGTCATATATATATCTAGTTGACCATCACATAACGTCAT
>NW_027201018.1:0-14659 GCF_038502225.1 Cherax quadricarinatus
CCAGGTAACCTCCAGGTAACCATCACTCCTGCCATCCCTCCTACCATCCCTCCTACCATCCCTCCTACCATTCCTCCTACCATCCCTCCTACCATCCCTCCTTCCATCCCTCCTACCATCCCTCCTACCATCCCTCCTACCATCCCTCCTACCATCCCTCCTACCACCCCTCCTACCATCCCTCCTACCATCCTTCCTACCATCCCTCCTACCATCCCTCCTACCATCCTTCCTACCATCCCTCCTACCATCCCTCCTGCCATCCTTCCTACCATCCCTCCTACCATCCCTCCTACCATCCCTCCTACCATCCTTCCTACCATCCCTCCTACCATCCCTCCTACCATCCCTCCTGCCATCCTTCCTACCATCCCTCCTACCATCCCTCCTACCATCCCTCCTGCCATCCCTCCTGCCATCCTTCCTACCATCCCTCCTACCGTCCCTCCTACCATCCCTCCTACCATCCCTCCTACCATCCCTCCTACCATCCCTCCTACCATCCCTCCTACCATCCCTTCTACCATCCCTCCTGCCTTCCTTCCTACCATCCCTCCTACCATCCCTCCTACCATCTCTCCTGCCATCCTTCCTACTATCCCTCCTACCATCCCTCCTACCATCCCTCCTACCATCCCTCCTACCATCCCTCCTACCATCCTTCCTACCATCCCTCCTTCCATCCCTCCTACCATCCCTCCTACCATCCCTCCTGCAATCCTTCCTACCATCCCTCCTACCATCCCTCCTACCATCTCTCCTTCCATCCCTCCTACCATCCCTCCTACCATCCCTCCTTCCATCCCTCCTACCATCCCTCATACCATCCCTCTTACCATCCCTCCAACCATCCCTCCTACCATCCCTCCTTCCATCCCTCCTACCATCCCTTATACCATCCCTCTTACCATCCCTCCTTCCATCCCTCCTTCCATCCCTCCTACCATCCCTCCTACCATCCCTCCTACCATCCCTCCTACCATCCCTCCTACCATCCCTCCTACCATTCCTCCTACCATCCCTCCTGCCATCCTTCCTACCATCCCTCCTACCATCCCTCCTACCATCCCTCCTACCATCCCTCCTGCCATCCTTCCTACCATCCCTCCTACCATCCCTCCTACAATCCCTCCTACTATCCCTCCTACCATCCCTCCTACCATCCTTCCTACCATCCCTCCTACCATCCCTCCTACCATCCCTCCTACCATCCCTCCTACCATCCCTCCTGCCATCCTTCCTACCATCCCTCCTACCATCCCTCCTACCATCCCTCCTAGCATCTCTCCTTCCATCCCTCCTACCATCCCTCCTGTTATCCCTCCTACCATCCCTCCTACCATCCCTCCTACCATCCCTTCTACCATCCCTCCTGCCATCCTTCCTACCATCCCTCATACCATCCCTCTTACCATCCCTCCTTCCATCCCTCCTACCATCCCTCCTACCATCCCTCCTACCATCCCTCCTACCATCCCTCCTACCATTCCTCCTACCATCCCTCCTGCCATCCTTCCTACCATCCCTCCTACCATCCCTCCTGCCATCCCTCCTACCATCCCTCCTGCCATCCTTCCTACCATCCCTCCTACCATCCCTCCTACCATCCCTCCTACCATCCCTCCTACCATCCTTCCTACCATCCCTCCTACCATCCCTCCTACCATCCCTCCTACCATCCCTCCTGCCATCCTTCCTACCATCCCTCCTACCATCCCTCCTACCATCCCTCCTAGCATCTCTCCTTCCATCCCTCCTACCATCCCTCCTGTTATCCCTCCTACCATCCTTCCTACCATCCCTCCTGCCATCCTTCCTACCATCCCTCCTACCATCCCTCCTACCATCCCTCCTGCCATCCCTCCTACCATCCCTATTACCATCCCTCCTGCCATCCCTCCTACCATCCCTCCTACCATCCCTCCTACCATCTCTCCTTCCATCCCTCCTACCATCCCTCCTACCATCCCTCCTACCATCCCTCCTACCATCCCTCCTACCATCCCTCGTGCCAACCCTCCTGCCATCCTTCCTACCATCCCTCCTACCATCCCTCCTACCATCACTCCTACCATCCCTCCTACCATCCCTCCTACCATCCCTCCTACCATCCCTTCAACCATCCCTCCTACTCTCCCTGAGCCGTGAGCTTTATCATACCTCTGCTTAAAGCTATGTATGGATCCTGCCTCCACTACATCGCTTCCCAAACTATTCCACTTACTGACTACTCTGTGGCTGAAGAAATACTTCCTAACATCCCTGTGATTCATCTGTGTCTTCAACTTCCAACTGTGTCCCCTTGTTACTGTGTCCAATCTCTGGAACATCCTGTCTTTGTCCACCTTGTCAATTCCTCTCAGTATTTTGTATGTCATTATCATGTCCCCTTATCTCTCCTGTCCTCCAGTGTCGTCAGGTTGATTTCCCTTAACCCCTCCTCGTAGGACATACCTCTTAGCTCTGGGACTAGTCTTGTTGCAAACCTTTGCACTTTCTCTAGTTTCTTCACGTGCTTGGCTAGGTGTGGGTTCCAAACTGTGTGTGTGTGTGTGTGTGTGTGTGTGTGTGTGTGTGTGTGTGTGTGTGTGTGTGTGTGTGTGTGTGTGTGTGTGTGTGTGTATGTATGTATAACGCGATCTAAAATGAGTGAGTTTAATGTGATCAGTATGATTATATACATATATATATATATATATATATATATATATATATATATATATATATATATATATATATATATATATATCATACTGATCACATTAAACTCACTCATTTTAGATCGCGTTATACATACATACACACACACACACACACACACACACACACACACACACACACACACACACACACACACACACACACACACACACACACACACACACACACACACACACACACACACACACACACACACACACACACACACACACACACACACACACACACACACACACACATACACATATTGGAGTATGCGGCACCAGTTTGGAACCCACACCTAGCCAAGCACGTAAAGAAACTAGAGAAAGTGCAAAGGTTTGCAACAAGACTAGTCCCAGAGCTAAGAGGTATGTCCTACGAGGAGGGGTTAAGGGAAATCAACCTGACGACACTGGAGGACAGGAGAGATAGGGGGGACATGATAACGACATACAAAATACTGAGAGGAATTGACAAGGTGGACAAAGACAGGATGTTCCAGAGATTGGACACAGTAACAAGGGGACACAGTTGGAAGCTGAAGACACAGATGAATCACAGGGATGTTAGGAAGTATTTCTTCAGCCACAGAGTAGTGAGTAAGTGGAATAGTTTGGGAAGCGATGTAGTGGAGGCAGGATCCATACATAGCTTTAAGCAGAGGTATGATAAAGCTCACGGCTCAGGGAGAGTGACCTAGTAGCGATCAGTGAAGAGGCGGGGCCAGGAGCTCGGACTCGACCCCCGCAACCTCAACTAGGTGAGTACAACTAGGTGAGTACACACACACACACACACACACACACACACACACACACACACACACACACACACACACACACACACACACACACACACACACACACACACACACACACACACACGCACATACACACACACACACACATACACACACACACACACACACACACACACACACACACACACACACACACACACACACACACAGTAACTATCTGGTCCACACCGAGAGAACAACAGGTTATTAAAGAATAAATCGCCTCACCAGAAGGTGTGAGTGAGCAGAGTGGCGTGTGGCGCCACCTGGTTCGACCCCCCGACCACCACCACTGTCAACACATTAAACCCAGTGCTGACACCAAGACTAGTAATAAGGTGATGGAGTTCAGACAAAACCAGTGTATATCGGTAGACCTGAGGCTCTAGACCAGGGATTTTAGACCTGGGAGTTCTAGACCTGGGATTTTAGACCTGGGAGTAGTACACCTGGGGATTCTAGACCTGGGAGTTCTACACCTTGGTATTCTAGACCTGGGAGTTCTACGCCTGGCGATTCTAGATCTGGGATTCTAGACCTGGGGGTCCCAGGCTTGTGTCAGTATGGTCCTAGTGTTAGTGGTCCTGGTGTCAGTATGGTCCTAGTGTTAGTGGTCCTGGTGTCAGTATGGTCCTAGTGTTAGTGGTCCTGGTGTCAGTATGGTCCTAGTGTTAGTGGTCCTGGTGTTAGTATCGTCTTAGTGTTAGTGGTCCTGGTGTCAGTATGGTCCTAGTGTTAGTGTGGTCCTGGTGTTAGTGGTCCTGGTGTTAGTGGTCCTGGTGTCAGTATGGTCCTAGTGTTAGTGTGGTCCTGGTGCCAGTATGGTCCTAGTGTTAGTGTGGACCTGGTATTAGTGGTCCTGGTGTTAGTGGTCCTAGTGTTAGTGTGGTCCTGGTGTTAGTGGTCCTAGTGTTAGTATGGTCCTAGTGTTAGTGTGGTTCTGGTGTTAGTGGTCCTGGTGTCAGTATGGTCCTAGTGTTAGTGTGGTCTTGGTGTTAGTGGTCCTGGTGTTAGTGGCCCTGGTGTCAGTATGGTCCTAGTGTTAGTGTAGTCCTGGTGTTAGTGGTCCTGGTGTCAGTATGGTCCTAGTGTTAGTGTGGTCCTGGTGCCAGTATGGTCCTAGTGTTAGTGTGGACCTGGTATTAGTGGTCCTGGTGTTAGTGGTCCTAGTGTTAGTGTGGTCCTGGTGTTAGTGGTCCTGGTGTCAGTATGTTCCAAGTGTTAGTGTGGTCTTGGTGTTAGTGGTCCTGGTGTTAGTGGTCCTGGTGTCAGTATGGTCTTGGTGTTAGTGGTCCTGGTGTCAGTATGGTCCTAGTGTTAGTGTGGACCTGGTATTAGTGGTCCTGGTGTTAGTGGTCCTAGTGTTAGTGTGGTCCTGGTGTTAGTGGTCCTGGTGTCAGTATGGTCCTAGTGTTAGTGTGGTCCTGGTGTTAGTGGTCCTGGTGTCAGTATGGTCCTAGTGTTAGTGTGGTCCTGGTGTTAGTGGTCCTGGTGTCAGTATGGTCCTAGTGTTAGTGTGGTGCTCGTGTTAGTGGTCCTGGTGTCAGTATGGTCTTGGTGTTAGTGGTCCTGGTGTCAGTATGGTCCTAGTGTTAGTGTGGTCCTGGTGTTAGTGGTCCTGGTGTCAGTATGGTCCTAGTGTTAGTGTGGTCCTGGTGTCAGTATGGTCCTAGTGTTAGTGTGGTCCTGGTGTTAGTGGTCCTGGTGTCAGTATGGTCCTAGTGTTAGTGTGGTCCTGGTGTCAGTATGGTCCTAGTGTTAGTGTGTTCCTGGTGTTAGTGGTCCTGGTGTCAGTATGGTCCTAGTGTTAGTGTGGTCCTGGTGTTAGTGGTCCTGGTGTCAGTATGGTCCTAGTGTTAGTGTGGTCCTGGTGTCAGTATGGTCCTAGTGTCAGTGTGATCCTGGTGTTAGTGGTCCTGGTGTCAGTATGGTCCTAGTGTTAGTGTGGTCCTGGTGTTAGTGGTCCTGGTGTCAGTATGGTCCTAGTGTTAGTGTGGTCTTGGTGTTAGTGGTCCTGGTGTCAGTATGGTCCTAGTGTTAGTGTGGTCCTGGTGTTAGTGGTCCTGGTGTTAGTGGTCCTGGTGTCAGTATGGTCATAGTGTTAGTGTAGTCCTGGTGTTAGTGATCCTGGTGTTAGTGGTCCTGGTGTTAGTGGTCCTGGTGTTAGTGGTCCTGGTGTCAGTATGGTCCTAGTGTTAGTGTGATCCTGGTGTTAGTGGTCCTGGTGTCAGTATGGTCCTAGTGTTAGTGTGGTCCTGGTGTTAGTGGTCCTGGTGTCAGTATGGTCCTAGTGTTAGTGTGGTCCTGGTGTTAGTGGTCCTGGTGTCAGTATGGTCCTAGTGTTAGTGTGGTCCTGGTGTTAGTGGTCCTGGTGTGACATACAGGACTCCGTCATGTGGCCGTCAAGGCTAGACTGATGGTGCCGTGGCTTGACACAGGTCTCCGTCATGTGGCCGTCAAGGCTAGACTGATGGTGCCGTGGCTTGACACAGGTCTCCGTCATGTGGCCGTCAAGGCTAGACTGATGGTGCCGTGGCTTGACACAGGTCTCCGTCATGTGGCCGTCAAGGCTAGACTGATGGTGCCGTGGCCGGCAAGGCGGACCGCAGCGAGGCAAGGCTGACACGGCAGAGCAGGCGGCAGGCGGCACGGACAGGGCAGGCGGCAAGCAGCAGGCACGGCAGGCAGGACGGCAGCAGCGGCGGAACGGGAGCGGCAGGCAGAAGGCGGACGGAGCGGCAACACGCAGCAGGCGGCGTACAGCGGAGCAGAGCGGCAGCGGCAAGGCGACAGCGGCAGCGGCGGCAGCGAGCAGGCAAGGCAGCGGAAGGCAGGCAGCGGCAAGCGACGGCGGCAGCACGGACGCGGCAGAGCAGCGGCGGCACGGAGCGCAGCCAGCAGCGGCGGCAACGACGCGGAAAGCGGCGGCAGCGAGGCACAGCCAGGCAGCGGCGGCAGGCACGCAGCAGCGAAACGGCAGCAGCCAGGCAAGGCAGCAGCGGACGGCAGCAGCGGCGGCAACGGCAGCGGAAGCAGAGCGCAGGCGGCAGAAGGCAGCGGCAAGCGGCAACGGCAGCAGGCAGCAGCGGCAGCACGGAAACGGCAACCAGCGGCAACCGCAGCAGAGGCAGCGGCAGGCCGGCAGCAGCACAGCAGAGGCAGCGGCGGCAGTGGCCTGACGGACGCAGAGCGGCGGGGCGGCGGCCACGCGGAAGGCAACGGCAGGCGGCGGCACAGCAGAAGCAGCGGCGTGGGGCTGTGGAAGCAGCGACGGCAGACGGCAGCTAGGCAAGGCAGCAAGGCACCGGCAAGGCGGCTGGAGGCAGGCAGCGGCAACGCAGGCCGGACGGCAGCGGCACTGGCGGACGGCGGCAACGACGGCGCGCAGGCGGCGGCAGGCACCCGGCTGGCAGAGGCGGCCGCAGGCGGCGGCTGAACAGAGCGGCGGCAGCAGCGAGACGGCGGAGCAGGCCAGCGGCGGCGCACAGCGACGGCAGCAAGCGGCAAGCACAGCCAGAGCGGTTAAGGCAGCGCAACCTGGCAGAAGGGCAGCAGGCAGCAGCCTGTGGAAGCGGCCCGGCAGCAGCCGACACAGGCGGGAGCGGCGGCCAGCGGTATGGACGGCAGGCAGAAGCAGGCGGCAGCGGCCGACGGCAGCGGAAGCAGCAGCAGCAGCACAGGCGAGGCGGCGGCGGCGGACGGCGCAGCAAGAGCGCGGCGGCGGGACGCGGCAGAGCGGCGGCGCGGGACGCAGGCAACCCGGCGGCGGCGGCGGCTGGAGGCGGCGGCGACAACGGCGGGAGGCGGCGGCAGCGGCAACCGGCGGAGCCGGCGGCGGGAACACCAGCGGAAGCAGCGGCAGCGGCACGCAGGCCAGGAGCAAGCGGCGGCAGCGGCGGCAGCGGAAGCAGGCGGCGGCCGGCCGGCGGCGGCAGAAGCGGCAGCGGCCGGCGGAGCGGCGAAGCAGCGGCAGCGCAGCGAGGCAGCCGGCGGCGGCGACGCGGCGGAGCCGGCGGCGGCGCAGGCAGGAGGCGGCAGGCGAAGCGGCACGCAGCAGCGGCGGCCAGCGACAGGCACGAGCGGCAGCGCAGCGGCACGCAGGCAGGCGGCGCGGCAGCGGCAGCGGCAAGGCGGCAGCAGCGGCGGCGACACGGCAGGCAGCGGCAACGGCACGCAGGAAGCGGCGGCAGCGGCCAGCAAGCGGCGGAGCGGCGGCGGCGGCGGCACAGCGAGGCGGAGGCGAGCGGCGGACGCAGCGGAGCGGCGGCGGCGGCGACGGCAGCGGAGCGGCGGAAGCGGCACGGCACGACGGAGGCGGCGGCAGCAGGCGAGCAGGCAAGGCGGCGGCAGCAGCAGCAGAGCGGCAGGCAGCGGCGGCAGGCAGGCAGGCGGCGAGCGGCAGGCGGCGGCACGGCACAGCTGGCGGCGGACGAAGCGGCGGCGGCGGCACAGCGGAGCAGGCGGCGGCGGCGGCAGGCAAGAGGAGGCGGCAGCGGCGGCGGAGCTGGAAAGGCGGCAGCGGCGGCGGCGGCGGAGGCGGCGGCGGCGGCGGCGCAGGCAGAGGCGGCGAGCGGCAGCAACGGCAGCAGAGCGGCAGGCAGCCTGTGGCCAGCAGGCAGCAGGCGGCGAGCGGCAGAGCAGCGACAGCAGCAGCAGGCGGAGCGGCAACCGCAAGCGAGCGGCGGCAAGCAAGGCGCGGCAGCGGAAGCACGGCGGCGGCGCAGCAGCAACAGCGGAACGCAAGGCGAAGCAGGCAACGGCGGCGGACGACGGCGGCAGCAGCGGCGGCGGCAACGCGGCGAGGCGGCAAGCGGCGGCAATTGCGGCGACGGCAACGGCGGACGGAGGCGCAGCCAGAGCGCGGCAGCGGCGGCAGGCGGCAGCGGCGGCAACACGACAACAGCAACAGAACAGGCAACAACGGCAGCGGCAACAGCAACCAACAGCAACAGCAGCAACAACAGCAACCGCAAACGTTGGCAATAACAGCAGCAGCGGTGACAGCAAGCAACAAGCAACGAACAGCAACAAACAGCAACGCAACGCAGAACAACGAACAACCAAGCAACAGCTGGCAATAACGGCAGCGAACGGCGGTGACAGCAACAAGCAAAACAACACGCAATGCAAGCGGCAGCCCGTGACAGCAACACAACAAAACGAAAGCATTAGCAACAGCAGCAGCGGTCACAGAACAACCAACAACAAGCAACAACCAACAACAAAGCATTAGCAATAACAGCAGCAGCGTGACAACAACAACAGCAACAACAAGCAACATTAGCAACAACAGCAGCAACAGCAAGACAGCAACGACAGCAGCAAGCAAGCAAGCAACGAGCAACAGCAACCAACAAAGCATTGGCAATAAGCAGCAGCAGCGGTGACAGCAAGCAACAAGCAACAACAGCAACAGCAAGCATTGGCAAGTAAGCAGCGCAGCGGTGACAGCAAGGCAACAGCAACAGCAACAACAACAGAAAGCGTTGGCAATAGCAGGCGGCAGCGGTGACAAGCAACCAACAAGCAAGCAACAGCAACCAAAGCGAAGCAATAACTTAACAAGCAACAGCTGACAACACGTACAACAGCAACAACAACAACAGCAACGAAGGCAATTGCAACAAGCAAGCGAACAGCGGTGAACAACAACAAGCAGCAAGCAACAACAACAACAACAACAACAAAAGCATTAGCAATAACAGCAACAGCAGTGACAACAACAACAAAAGCAGCAACAACAACAACAGCAGTGACAACAACAACAAAAGCAGACAACAACAACAACAACAACAAAAGCATTAGCAATAACAGCAACAGCAGTGACAACAACAACAACAACAACAACAACAACAACAAAAGCATTAGCAATAACAGCAACAGCAGTGACAACAACAACAACAACAACAACAACAACAAAAACATTAGCAATAACAGCAACAGCAGTGACAACAACAACAACAACAACAACAACAACAACAACAACAACAACAAAAACATTAGCAATAACAGCAACAGCAGTGACAACAACAACAACAACAACAACAACAACAACAACAACAACAACAACAAAAGCATTAGCAATAACAGCAACAGCAGTGACAACAACAACAACAACAACAACAACAAAAGCAACAACAACAACAACAACAACAACAAAAACATTAGCAATAACAGCAACAGCAGTGACAACAACAACAACAACAACAACAACAACAACAACAACAACAACAACAACAAAAGCAACAACAACAACAACAAAAGCAGCAACAACAACAACAACAACAAAAGCTTTAGCAATAACAGCAACAGCAGTGACAACAACAACAACAACAAAAGCATTAGCAATAACAACAACAGCAGTGACAACAACAACAACAACAACAAAAGCAGCAGCAACAACAACAACAAAAGCATTAGCAATAACAGCAACAGCAGTGACAACAACAAAAGCAGTAACAATACTAATATCTGGGTATCTTTATTGTACAAGTTTCGCCATCCAGTGGCTTTATGAATACAAATTCTAGGATATAATTTGAAGACAGTAGAACTATGTACAAAAGTTGAGGTAATCAGTTGGTCAGCCTTGGTGTGAAGAGCACCGTAGTTGTGTAGATTCTGGAGCAGAGGCAAGGAGGCTGGCGCTTATATACTAACCGTCAGGTGGAAAGGCGACGGTTAACAGACGAGGGCATAGTCACTGGTAGGCTGGATTCCCAAGTTCTGAGGACATCTACATGAGTTTCTTCACGACTGCTACAACTAACCCATCTCTTTGGGTATGACCTACTTCCACTGGGGAATCCCGCCTACCAGTGACTATGCCCTCGTCTGTTAACCGTCGCCTTTCCACCTGACGGTTAGTATATAAGCGCCAGCCTCCTTGCCTCTGCTCCAGAATCTACACAACTACGGTGCTCTTCACACCAAGGCTGACCAACTGATTACCTCAACTTTTGTACATAGTTCTACTGTCTTCAAATTATATCCTAGAATTTGTATTCATAAAGCCACTGGATGGCGAAACTTGTACAATAAAGATACCCAGATGTTGCACATGTGTCTTAATCTTCAATAATAATATAATATATTTAGTACAAGTACATGTACAAGTACATGTACGAGGTATACGGTCCTAGCTGACATTAATGACATACTACTATATAGAAAGCCCCTTGTTATGCTGAGTATTTCGGGCAAATTAAGTCAGTTTTGTCCCAGGATGCGACCCACACCAGTCGACTAACACCCAGGTACCTATTTTAAACTGATGGTTGAACAGGGACGGCAAGCGTCTTGTGGAAACACGTCGCTAATGTTTGCCAGTCGTACCAGAAGAAATTCGAATTCCGGGCCTCAGTGTGAGTTGAGTTCGCTAGCGATCGAGCTACGAGACAACCAAATAACAGCACCTAAGAACAGCAAAAGCAGTAACAATAACAGCAGCAGAAACAGCAACAGTATCCTTGATCTATCAGACACCCAGGATGAGTTGGTCACTTGTAAGAGAAACAGTTGTCTCCATTTACCAGGGCTGTATAAGTGATCCTCTCTCTCTCTCCCTCTTTTTTTTCTTTTTTTTAACACAGGGTTTGACAAGGTTAGGTTAAGGATCCCTATCTTTATTGACAAGCTATTTACAGGTTAAGGATTCCTAACTTTATTGACAAGCTAAGAGCTGTTACCTACATTAGCTCATTTGAAAGCATTTTTATTGTTATGAAACATACAAGTAGGAAACAGGATGAAGTTGGAGCCATCTGTGGGCCAGCATTTTCACTTGATCAACTGACTTTATCTTGTTGACATCATTATGCTGTACGAATGTGTTCCATACTCGAGTCATCCTAGGGATAAATGATCTCAGATGGAGTGATGTTCTGGAGAAGGGTACAGCCAGAGTGAAGTTGCTGCTTTCTGCCCGTCTTGTTGTATAGAAGCTGGCTTCTCGTTGTCCTCGAAGTGGATCCATGTGGTAATTTGACAATATTGGCCTTGTACATAACAGTAAGGCCTCCCACATCCCTCCTATGTTGAAGGCTCTGGTGAAATGACAGATCTATCCAGGATGGGTCCAGGCGAGAGATGAGACGTCTTGCTCTGTTCTCTACTCTGTCAAGCAGTCGCAGATGAGAGGGAGGGGGGCAGGCAAACCAAGAAAGTGGAGCATACTCAAGGTGTGAGCGTACTTGTGCCTCGTACAGGATCTTGCAACCCCTACTGTCAAGCAGATGCGAGATACGGCGAAGTGCTGTAAGCTTCCTGGCTGCCTTGTTTGCAAGATTTACAACATGGTTCTTCATGGTTAGTTTGGAGTCAAATTTCACCCCAAGGATATCAACTTCTCTCTCTCCCTCTCTCCTTCCCTCTCTCTCTCTCTCTCCCTCCTTCTCTCTCTCAGAATGAGTAGTATAAAAACAGTGTTAGTCGTGGCTTGTGAGCCACGAGCCTGAAAGTTTTACATAATAGTTTTTGCGACACCCAGAACCAAAAATATAATTTTCCGCTGGTATACACGAGCCACATTGTCGTGTGTGTGTGTGTACTCACCTAGTTGTAGATGCAGGGGTCGATTCACAGCTCCTGGCCCCGCCTCTTCACTGGTCGCTACTAGGTCACTTCCTGCTCCATGAGCTTTATCATACCTCTTCTTAAAGCTATGTATGGATCCTGCCTCCACTACATCACTTTCCAGACTGTTCCATTTCCTGACTACTCTGTGACTGAAGAAATACTTCCTAACATCTCTTTGATTCATCTGAGTCTTCAACTTCAAACTGTGTCCCATCCTGTCTCTGTCCACCTTGTCGATTCCTCTCAGTATTTTATGTGTCGTTATCATGTCCCCCCTATCTCTCCTATCTTCCAGTGTCGTCAGGTTGATTTCCCTTAACCTCTCCTCGTAGGACATACCCCTTAGCTCCGGGACTAGTCTTGTTGCAAAGCTTTGCACTTGGAACTAGGTGAGGGTTCCAAACTGGTGCTGCATACTCCTATGTTCCTAACATACACAGTGTACAGAGTCCTGAACGATTCCTTATTAAGATGTCGGAATGCTGTTCTTAGGTTTGCTAGGCGTCCATATGCTGCAGCAGCAGCAGTGTGTGTGTCAGTTTATTATTAGCATTACTGAGAAAGCGCTAAACTGGTAGGGGTCATACAGTGCCCAAGGAATGAGAGACATGCTTGATCTGAAGAAAGTGGAAGGACAACCCCAGCTCCTTGGATCAAGAGCCCTGTTCAGCGTCGCATACAAGTGAACTTACGACAGATCTCGTGTATAACAGCGTAATAGTCACAGTTCTAAAAAATACAGAATATACAAAGTATCATACGTATACTTAGTTCTTAATGTTTCCAAAAGTCTAGTAGATGTGACCAACACATGTACTGGCGACCGTGGCGCGGGGGCGATGACCCCCTAACTCCACCACACACCAGTTGCTGTTATGCCAGAAATTATCGTGACACTTGGTGTGACCTTCGTGTGGGGTGTGAGCCTAGTGTGGGGTGTGACCTTAGTGTGGGGTGTGACCCTCATGTCGGATGTGACACTCGTGTGGGGTGTGACCCTCGTGTGGGGTTGTGACTCAAGTGTGAGGTGTGACCCTCATGTGGGGTGTGACCCTCGTGTGGGGTGTGACCCTCGTGTGGGGTGTGACCCTCGTGTGGGGTGTGATCCTCGTGTGGGGTGTGACCCTCATGTTGGGTGTGACCCTCGTGTGGGGCGTGACCCTCATGTTGGGTGTGACCCTCGTGTGGGGTGTGACCCTCATGTGGGGTGTGACCCTCATGTGGGGTGTGACCCTCGTGTGGGGTGTGACCCTTATGTGAGGTGTGACCCTCGTGTGACCCTCATGTGGGGTGTGACCCTCATGTGGGGTGTGTGTGGGGTGTGACCCTCGTGTGGGGTGTGACCCTTATGTGAGGTGTGACCCTCGTGTGACCCTCATGTGGGGTGTGACCCTCATGTGGGGTGTGACCCTCGTGTGAGGTATGACCCTCATGTGGGGTGTGACCCTCGTGTAGGGTGTGACCCTCGTGTGGGGTGTGACCCTCATGTTGGGTGTGACCCTCGTGTGGGGTGTGACCCTCATGTGGGGTGACCCTCATGTGGGGTGTGACCCTCGTGTGGGGTGTGACCCTCGTGTGACCCTCGTGTGGGGTGTGACCCTCATGTTGGGTGTGACCCTCGTGTGAGGTGTGACCCTCATGTGGGGTGTGACCCTCATGTGGGGTGTGACCCTCGTGTGGGGTGCTATACAGTGCCGGGGGAAGTGATGGGATAATCAGGCTTGAATCGATGAAGGTGAAAGGAAGCACTCCAGTTTCTTGCATCAAGAGCCCCTCGTCAGCTTCAAGGCAACCTAAATCAAATTCAAGAGGCTCTTGTTAGTTCCTGGACTCTTGAGAACTACTGGGCACTAGTCATTACTAGGAAGTTCTTAGCTGATGGTTTCATGGGAACTCCTGGGCTCTTGAGAACTCCTGGGTGCTTGTCATAAGAGGTTCTTGAGAGTTCCTGTACTCCAGTTATAAAGTTGGTTCACGAAAGCTCAAAGCCTCCATTAATACTGCAGCTTCAATAACTAGTGGGGAACTCTTGAGCTCTAGTGGTGATATATATGCAAAAAGTATTTGAGAGCTCTAGGTCTCCACTAGTGCTCTTCGACTCTCTGGCTAACAACAGTAGTTAACACTAAGAGTGCACTGAAAATTTGAGCCCACTGAGGAGTGTATTACGAAAGTTAGTTTGCCTGGAGTAGTGGAATGTTTGCTTGGAGTAGTGTAGAATGTTTGTCTGGAGTAGTGTAAAGTGTTTGTCTGGAGTAGTGGAATGTTTGCTTGGAGTAGTGTAGAATGTTTGTCTGGAGTAGTGTAAAGTGTTTGTCTGGAGTAGTGGAATGTTTGCTTGGAGTAGTGTAGAGTGTTTGCTTGGAGTAGTGTAGAGTGTTTGCCTGGAGTAGTGTAGAGTGTTTGCCTGGAGTAGTGTAGTGTTTGTCTGGAGTAGTGGAATGTTTGCTTGGAGTAGTGTAGAATGTTTGCTTGGAGTAGTGTAGAATGTTTGCCTGGAGTAGTGTAGTGTTTGATGGAGTAGTGTAGAGTGAGAGTAAAGTTTACAGGTGGAACTTGAGGCTCGCAGCAACCTTTAAA
>NW_027201019.1:0-14657 GCF_038502225.1 Cherax quadricarinatus
GCTACTGGCCATTATTTTAAACATTCACAACACCAAAAGTTTCGCTGATTGTGAGAAGGGATAGGGAAGGGTATGCCAAATAAAAAAGTATGGATTTAGGGATTTGAATTTTGTGACAGTATCAGTTAAAACACGATGTGGATGGTGGGAAGACACCTTCCTGTACTGCAAGAAACCAATTTATATCTTTCCGCACCAGAAACTAGAACAGGAAGGAATAAAAGGTAAAGTGCTCCAACAAAGAAAACTAAGAAAAAAGCAGTCTGAAAGAGAATGTGAAAGGGTAATAAGTGAGGTCCCATAAGGATCACTATCATGAATGATAATGCTAACATATGAAAATGACCTGACATATCATAATGGCAGACCAGAGGCCTAGCTTCTCCCTACGAGCCCCGTGAGGGCGGGGAATGTGGCTAGGCCTGGGGATATAAACAGGGAAAAGAACAGAACACAAATATAGTAGTTGCCGCAGTTCAATCCAACAACAATGTCTTGCAGAGTGGAGGAGAGGGAAGACAGAGTATAACCAGGTGTTACGAAGTTGGGGACCCTAGGGGGTAAAACATTCGTCTGAGGTTTGACACAAAATTATTAAAATAAACTACCGTAGGGCCTCACACCCTCTTAAAAGTTACGAAAGCGCTGGACAAGTAGTCAATACCGTTAGTAATGACCTAAGGTTTTATCTTATAGGAAGGTTAATTAAACTGTCTTAGAAAAATAAACATATAATACCCAACAGTCGCACAACATAAACCCGCTTTCAACACATCACAAAAACCATAAGTAATACACTCGTAAACTTTTAGTAAGTGATTAAAACTAGGCTGTAAGAAAATTAACATGAGCAGCGACCCCAGTTGGCCTGCATACTCCCTGCCTGCTGGTACTAGGAGCTGGTACTAGGAGCTGGTACTAGGAGCTGGTACTAGGTTCATAGGAGCACAAAACCAAATCTAAACACAACCTACGGCCTGAGCATCACAAAATAACCAAAGGCACTTCGGCGCCATGTCCCCAACGCTCCACTCTCGTGACTAAAAAAAAAAAGATTTATGAAGTTATGCACGTTAACACCTTATTTGACAGTCGTCAGTAAACTGAGAAAAAAAAATTGGAGATAAACAATACAGTAATAAAAATTTCCGTATTTCAACGACATATGTAGGACAAACAAACCGAAGAGCAGTTAAAAATTTGAACCAAGAATTATACAGTATTTCATAGACAGCCTATGATCGAATACCTTGTCCCAGTGAGGAGTCCTCACCTGGTCAAGAATGTTCACAAGCCGGGGAATGTTTGTAACTCATACCCAGAACAAGGAGTAACGTTCTATAACGGAAGGCTGGATCAAATGAGCCTAATTAGTATAGGAAGATTAGACGGGATATGACTACGACACAGCACAATATAAAAAGGAATTGTTAGGGTAGATCGAGTTAAATGTGTTTGAAGAGGAGTAGGAACAAGGAGATGCAAGTGGAGACTGAAGAGGAATATAGAGACGTTAGGAAGCAAGCACTGTGTCTCAGGATGGTAGAAGAGTAAAACGTATTCGATAAGAAAGTGGTGGAGGCAAATTCAATACACAGTTTCAAGAGTAAATATGGTCAAATCCAAGAGTGTTTTGGAACCAGTAACGCCGGTGGAAGGAGCTCAAGAGAAGCCATCCTTCAGTTCTTGGTCCCAGCAAGGCTCTTCAAGAACATATAAAAGCTAAATTAGTTCCAAATGTTTGAAACAAGACTTGTCCAGGAACTGGGAGGAATATAATACTCGGAGAGGAAGAAGAGGAGGATCACGATCACCACCACCACTACCCCACCTCACCTTTTGAACCACAGACATCATGTCACTTTTAAAAAGTCAAAGGGGTGACTGTTGACGGAAACTTAAACTGTTGAAATATTAATAATTGTATATTAAATAGTTACATGAGCCGCGTGCAATGGCTGCCTGCTTTCTGTTCGTGCTGCAAATTAATTTAACGTCTATCTTATGTTTATAGTTTTTCCGTTATAATCTAACTTAACCTACCGAATGCAACCCAACCTAACCCATCCCAACTTAGAAATGGGCTGTAAAACCCTATTGAAAAAGTGACATAATATACACCTAAGTCACCTCCACTGCCTGGAACTGAAACCAAACTTGGCTCACGTAAAATAATGTCCAGCCCATATCAACGATCAATACCTACAAAGGGAATGTGAAATTTGATCTGTACACTAATCTTAGCCTGAAAAACCCATCATTTTGATAACCATTCTACCGAAAAGAGGCTGAATTTGCATTGAGAAAAATTATACGACTTGACACACAGAGGAACATACACACACACCTGTAAGTATGCGCAAGATTGTATCTTGTATTTTTCAGTAGTGTCGTTAAGATTGGCGATTAGGGAGAGAGTGGTGTCCGGTGTTAAGTAGTGGCTTGTGTGAGGTGTGTCCAGTGCGAGGGGTGTCCAGTATGAGGAGTGTCCAGTGCAAGGGGTGTCCAGTGCATGGGGTGTCCACTGAGAGGGGGTGTCCAGTGCGAGGGGTGTCGGGTGTAAAGGGAGGGAGGGAGGGGGAAGGCCACTGCTGTGAGGACTGGTTGCCAGGGCAGGAAGACCAAATATGTTGTTGGAGGTGGTGTATGAGGCCACTCCTGTGGGAGGCACTGCTGGTGCTTCACCCCGTGTCCCGCAACGCCCGTCACCCACCTCTCTCATAATTCATTATAACAAAACTATACATTTTAAATTGCTGCAAATGGAATGCAAATACGACCTGCACTTATTTGTCATTAGTTACCCTTCCCAGGAAAGAAACTTTATACCTGGAGTTTACCTGGAGAGAGTTCCGGGGGTCAACGCCCCCGCGGCCCGGTCTGTGACCAGGCCTCCTTAGGTCAGTGTCCCAGGATGCGACCCACACCAGTCGACTAACACCCAGGTACCCATTTTACTGATGGGGAACATAGACAACAGGTGGAAAGAAACACGTCCAATGTTTCTACTCTGGCTGGGAATCGAACCCAGGCCCTCACCGTGTGAAGCGAGAGCGTTAACCACCAGGCCACCGTGATTTTGAATCATTAACAGAACTCCAGCTGGCCAGGACTCGATCCTGCGTCGCCATGTGTGTGTGTGCTGGTCTACCCCGGGGCGGTACACACCCATTAAAATATATATACACCACTATGCTGTGATCTATGATGATGATACCCTTATAGATATCCTAAATGACCTGAGCGAAACGTTGCTACATTAAAGGCTTAAGCGGTTTCCATGTAATGAGCTGTTCGTAGCTACAGGAGCAGCAACGCTTGAACATTAAAATGGTATAAAATACCGACAGGTTGTTAGGTAAGACACATATGCAACAGTTAGGTATCTTTATTTCGAAACGTTTCGCCTACACAGTAGGCTTCTTCAGTCGAGTACAGAAAAGTTGATAGAAGCAGAAGATACTTGAAGACGATGTAATCAGTCCATCACCCGACCACCTCAAAACTTTAAGGGTGATGGACTGATTACATCGTCTTCAAGTATCTTCTGCTTCTATCAACTTTTCTGTACTCGACTGAAGAAGCCTACTGTGTAGGCGAAACGTTTCGAAATAAAGATACCTAACTGTTGCATATGTGTCTTACCTAACAAAGCAACGCTTGCAATGTTGTAAGTTTTTAATATGTTCATCATTACTTCCAGTACTTGAAGCACTTGCTGCCTCCGGTGACAATTTCAAACACTACACTTAAGAAAAAACTATCCCTTTTTTCCCCTTTATAAGTTATCTCTGTTATCTCTATAAGTATTTTATCTTTCACATAATTTTATGAGGTATCAAGTTATATGCTTTCCTACCAGCCACTGTGTATCTGGTATTCTCAGCCTCACAGATCGACACCATGCCTAACCCTTCTAGGGTAGGGTAGGTGCCTGAGCCCGAGCCTTTAGCTCGTAAGACTGTCATTCCCATTTGGCCCCTTGGGGCGGGGATGGCAGACCAGAGAGGCCTAGCTTGTGGCTAGGCCTGGGGACAGTTGGTCCCAAAGATGAGGAGGTACTTGTGCCTCCTCCCATGGGAGACTTAGGTCTCAGACACTCCCTAAAGTGGGAGCCAAGGCCGGGCCACCACTTGGAAAAGGCCCGGGCCGGGAGAATACCGGCGAATCTTTAATAATAATAATAATCAGCCTTACATCGTAACTTACTTTTCACCTGTGATATACCTTTGATCAGTTCTGAGTGTTTCTACTCCCGGCGCCCGGCCATGGGCCAGGCTCTGCGAGAAATACTCAAGCTTCTCTTTGCATTTTTTTTAGCTGGGTTTCGAGTTTTTTTTTATTCCTGGAGCCAAGTCCTGGGTCAGACTTGTTTGGCGAGCGTCTGGTCAACCAGACTGTTGCTGATGGTGGCCCACTGGCCCACATATCCATCACAGATTGGCTGGCATATTCCAGTTTTGGCCTAAATTACATACATGTATAAAAGCACTTTTATAGTTTGTTTAGCATATGAGAAATGCATCACAAATAAATTTCTCAATTTCAGAAACAATCTCCTGGCGGCATGTTTGAATTACTTCCAGATCCCTTTCTGACATACTTCCAAAATTTTCACTCCGTCATATTTTTTATACCATCTGATTTTCGCTTCTCCTCGTTCTATTACATGACATTAAATTTCATCATCTATCTATTCCTACAATTAATTAATCAATTTATTAAAATAGCATTGTGAAGATTTAGTATTTTTTGCACCTGCAAATTCATAGAACTCTCTATCCATTTTGGCAAATAATTCATGCAAAATAAATCCATTATGCCATGGACAAGAGACGTACGCACAGAAATATCACAGCCAGCAGGATCAGAACTTAAGCGACCAGCTTTCCACATATAGATAAACTGACGCCTTAAACCATTCAACTGCGGATGCCTCAAAACTCTGGGTGGGGGGCTAGAACGCTACCCGTGTTTCCTTAAAGAAGAAACTCACAAGAACATAAGAAAGGAGGAACACTGCAGTAGGCCTGTTGGCCCATACTGGGCAGGTCCTTTTACTTTACATATTGTCGGTAATTCTACCAACTTTATTACAATCCAACCCACTAAAAGAACGTTTTTCCAACCCACTTCCAGTGCTACTCTAACAATAAGCTTTGATAAACCTATTTACTCATGTGCAAGTCCCACTCAAATCCAACCCCACTCACTCATGTATTTATCCAACCTAAACTTGAAACTACCCAAGATTTTAGCTTCAATCACCCTACTAGGTAGACTGTTCTATTTATCAATTACACTATTTCCAAACCAATACTTTCCTATATCCTTTCTAAATCTAAACTTATTTTTTTTTTTATTATTATCACACTGGCCGATTCCCACCAAGGCAGGGTGGCCCGAAAAAGAAAAACTTTCACCATCATTCACTCCATCACTGTCTTGCCAGAAGGGTGCTTTACACTACAGTTTTTAAACTGCAACATTAACACCCCTCCTTCAGAGTGCAGGCACTGTACTTCCCATCTCCAGGACTCAAGTCCGGCCTGCCGGTTTCCCTGAACCCCTTCATAAATGTTACTTTGCTCACACTCCAACAGCATGTCAAGTATTAAAAACCATTTGTCTCCATTCACTCCTATCAAACACGCTCACACATGCCTGCTGGAAGTCCAAGCCCCTCGCACACAAAACCTCCTTTACCCCCTCTCTCCAACCTTTCCTAGGCCGACCCCTACCCCGCCTTCCTTCCACTACAGACTGATACACTCTTGAAGTCATTCTGTTTCGCTCCATTCTCTCCACATGTCCGAACCACCTCAACAACCCTTCCTCAGCCCTCTGGACAACAGTTTTGGTAATCTAAACTTATCTAATTTGAATCCATTATTACGGGTTCTCTCTTGAAGGGACATCAAGACATCATTTATATCCCCTTTATTAATACCCATCTGTCACTTATACACTTCGATCATGTCTCCCCTCATTCTTTGTCTTACAAGTTAATGTAATTTAAGGGACTTCAATCTTACTTCATACGGAAGATTTCTATTGCTATGAAGTAATTCTGTCATTCTTAGAGTTATATAAGATATAGAAAAGCACTATTTTGGTAACCAAGTTGTGGATAACTACAAGAAACTCCCGAGTAGCAACAGTGAAGCTAAAACCTTCTGTCTTTAAAAAATAGGTTAGGCAAGAAAAAGAGTGGGTGTGAGTTGGACTTGCCTATCACTGACTAACAGGCCTGCTACAATGATCCTTCTTCCTTATGATTTGATGTGATAGCGTCAAGTGTTGGGTGCATGTACGGGCGGCACCAGTTCTGACTCTCAACGACTCAAGTACCTTGTTAGTGGATGAAAAGTTATTAATGTACCTTAAAGGAATATTATAATATTTACGATAAAAACACAGCTTTTTATGGTTGTAAGTGCATGAGACCACAAGGTTATAACACCCTAAGTGCACGAGACCATAAACGTATAAGACCGTAAGTGTATAGGACCACGAGACCATAAACGTATAAGACCGTAAGTGTATAGGACCATGAGCGTATACGATCATAGAACACACCACTACATTCTGTATGTTGGTAAATTAGACACATGTGCAACTCTTGGGTATCTTTATTGAGGAAACGTTTCGCCACACAGTGGCTTCATCAGTCCATACCATGTCCATACATGTCGGTTCTCTGAACCATTCATCTACAAATCTGTCAGACACTGCAACTTCTTGGGATCTTAATACTTGGGAATTCTTCACTTGCCTAATTCTTGGGCACAACCTACTTCCACATTGAACAAATGTTACACCACCTATGACTGCTGCACCTCTCCTACCATACGGTTTATAAGCTGCTTCTCCGCTCATATGCCGTATTCTATTCAAGATTGATGGACTGAACACATCGACTCAAGGTTGAGGGACTCATTACCTCATTCTCCTCCTGTTCTTCAAGTTTATCCTACGTATGGACTGATGAAGCCACTGTGTGGCGAAACGTTTCCTCAATAAAGATACCCAAGAGTTGCACATGTGTCTAATTTATCAACATGTCGGTTCTCTGAACCATTCATCTACAAACCTCTGCCTATGATGAGGACGGGTAGACGATGAAATCATGTGACTCCTGTGTTGTTGGGTTGGTGCTGCTTAAGTATCATGTATGCCAATGTTTTTGAAATTTTGTAGTTTCCAGTGTTGCGTTCTATAGTGTCGGTGACGGCGATTAGTGAGGCTTCTAGGCACCGTCGGCGTCTGAGGTTTGGTTCGGTGAGAACGAGTTGTGCCTCGTTCCAGTTCATCAAATGCCCCGTGGAGTCTCTGTGGAGGACACAGGCGTACCTTACATCGTCTCTGTTAGAGGCATTTCGATGCTCATTCACTACGAAACGCAGCCCCACACCTCTAACTTCTACAGCAGGAGTCTACACTATCCCCTGTGGGTTCTGTCCCAAGAAATATGTAGGCGAGACAGGCAGAGATCTTGCAGTCCGCCTGAATGAGCATCGAAATGCCTCTAACAGAGACGATGTAAGGTACGCCTGTGTCCTCCACAGAGACTCCACGGGGCATTTGATGAACTGGAACGAGGCACAACTCGTTCTCACCGAACCAGACCTCAGACGCCGACGGTGCCTAGAAGCCTCACTAATCGCCGTCACCGACACTATAGAACGCAACACTGGAAACTACAAAATTTCAAAAACATTGGCATACATGATACTTAAGCAGCACCAACCCAACAACACAGGAGTCACATGATTTCATCGTCTACCCGTCCTCATCATAGGCAGAGGTTGTTTTGATAAGGACCTGCCTCGCATGGGCCAGTAGGCCTTCTACAGTGTTCCTCCATTCTTATGTTCTTATGACATTCCTCAGGTCACGTGCGTCACATCTCACTCTCCGCCTATATATATAATGTCTTTCTACCTCTGTATGTTAGAAGTGATCAAGGTCCCAGGACCGAAACGTTTTCTAATAAATATGTTATAGTGTTTGCTTACGTGTCTTTCTAAACCAACTTGTCGGTATTTATTACCAAGGTTTATACCAGGTAGACATCAGAGTGTTAGGAGAGACATCAGAGTGTTAGGAGAGACATCAGAGTGTTAGGAGACATCAGAGTGTTAGGAGAGACATCAGAGGGTGAGGAGAGACATCAGAGGGTGAGGAGAGACATCAGAGTGTTAGGAGACATCAGAGTGTTAGGAGAGACATCAGAGGGTGAGGAGAGACATCAGAGGGTGAGGAGAGACATCAGAGTGTTAGGAGAGACATCAGAGTGTTAGGAGAGACATCAGAGTGTTAGGAGAGACATCAGAGTGTTAGGAGAGACATCAGAGTGTTAGGAGAGACATCAGAGGGTGAGGAGAGACATCAGAGGGTGAGGAGAGACATCAGAGTGTTAGGAGAGACATCAGAGTGTTAGGAGATACATCAGAGTGTTAGGAGAGACATCAGAGGGTGAGGAGAGACATCAGAGGGTGAGGAGAGACATCAGAGTGTTAGGAGAGACATCAGAGTGTTAGGAGACATCAGAGTGTTAGGAGACATCAGAGTGTTAGGAGAGACATCAGAGTGTTAGGAGACATCAGAGTGTTAGGAGAGACATCAGAGTGTTAGGAGACATCAGAGTGTTAGGAGAGACATCAGAGTGTTAGGAGAGACATCAGAGTGTTAGGAGAGACATCAGAGTGTTAGGAGAGACATCAGAGGGTGAGGAGAGACATCAGAGGGTGAGGAGAGACATCAGAGTGTTAGGAGACATCAGAGTGTTAGGAGAGACATCAGAGGGTGAGGAGAGACATCAGAGGGTGAGGAGAGACATCAGAGTGTTAGGAGACATCAGAGTGTTAGGAGAGACATCAGAGGGTGAGGAGAGACATCAGAGGGTGAGGAGAGACATCAGAGAGTGAGGAGAGACATCAGAGAGTGAGGAGAGACATTAGAGAGTGAGGAGAGACATCAGTGTTAGGAGAGACATCAGAGGGTGAGGAGAGACATCAGAGAGTGAGGAGAGACATCAGAGAGTGAGGAGAGACATCAGTGTTAGGAGAGACATCAGAGTGTTAGGAGAGACATCAGAGTGTTAGGAGAGACATCAGAGTGTTAGGAGACATCAGAGCGTTAGGAGAGACATCAGAGGGTGAGGAGAGACATCAGAGGGTGAGGAGAGACATCAGAGTGTTAGGAGAGACATCAGAGTGTTAGGAGACGTCAGAGTGTTAGGAGAGACATCAGAGTGTTAGGAGAGACATCAGAGTGTTAGGAGAGACATCAGAGTGTTAGGAGAGACATCAGAGGGTGAGGAGAGACATCAGAGTGTTAGGAGAGACATCAGAGTGTTAGGAGACATCAGAGTGTTAGGAGAGACATGAGAGTGTTAGGAGAGACATCAGAGTGTTAGGAGAGACATCAGAGTGTTAGGAGAGACATCAGAGTGTTAGGAGAGACATCAGAGTGTTAGGAGACATCAGAGTGTTAGGAGAGACATCAGAGTGTTAGGAGAGACATCAGAGTGTTAGGAGAGACATCAGAGTGTTAGGAGAGACATCAGAGTGTTAGGAGAGACATCAGAGTGTTAGGAGAGACATCAGAGGGTGAGGAGAGACATCCGATTTCAAGACATAGTAACTGAAAGAGTGGACTAATGTTATTTAAAAAAGTCCACTCTTGAATACTAAAATAATTGTGACCCATCTGTGGTATACTCTTCCACCACCACCCATTACCACCATCTCCCATCACCCTTACTACCACCACCACGCGGAACATACACCCAGCATCATGTGTCAGCATACACTCCCAGGTGAGTGGTTGAAGCCCACCACCACTACCATCACCACCACGTGCTACGTGCACACTGCACCATGTGTCAGCACGTCAGCACAAAGTCCCAGGTGAGTGCTTGACGTCCAACACCAGAGAGACACTACGCTTAGAAATGAGGCTATGAATACGCAAACCCCTATGTTTTTCTCCCTCTTGATAAATTAAATGTCCACTTTTTTTCCATCTACTCTATCTTTCTCCTTTATTCCAGCCTCTCTCCTCCTCCTCCCCTTGTCCAGCTTCCCTTTCTCTCCCCCCTCTTCATTTTTCCCTATCACTTTCCTCCTCGCTTTTAATTTATATTCAATATTCTCTGTATTACACACACACACACACACACACACACACACACACACACACACACACACACACACACATTTTCTTTAACTCCCTAACTCTTTTTTGTTTCCCCAGCCCTACTCTTTCTTTCCCTAGCTCTTCTCTGTGCCTCCCCAGCTCCTCTGCATCTCCGTCCCATTGGGAAAAAGTGTTCGTGGAGGCATGGCAACAGCATCAGTGGCAGTAATAGTGTGAGAGGCAACAACCAGTGTCAGGAGAGAGGGTGGCAGACAGGACGGATATATAGGTGTAAGAGAGGAAGACAGAACGGATATATAGGTGTAAGAGAGGAAGACAGAACGGATATATAGGTGTAAGAGAGGAAGACAGAACGGATATATAGGTGTAAGAGAGGAAGACAGGAAGTATATATAGATGAGGATGAGGTGAGGGATATATAAGAGAGGGGGAGAGAGAGAAGGAAAGAATAGAGGGGAAATATAAAGGGGTGGAAGACAGGAGAGATATGTAGAGGGAGAGTGGAAAATAGAAGGATATACAGTGGTAGAAGAGAGGGAGGGGGAAAGAAATATACAAAGGGAGGAATAGGAGAGAGATGTATATCCTGGGAGAAAAACAAAGTATTAGGGACGCATGATTTTAATTCGCCTCTACCTCCCCTAACACTTAATTCGCCTCTACCTCCCCTAACACTTAATTCGCCTCTACCTCCCCTAACACTTAATTCGCCTCTACCTCCCCTAACACTTAATTCGCCTCTACCTCCCCTAACACTTAATTCGCCTCTACCTCCCCTAACACTTAATTCGCCTCTACCTCCCCTAACACTTAATTCGCCTCTACCTCCCCTAACACTTAATTCGCCTCTACCTCCCCTAACACTTAATTCGCCTCTACCTCCCCTAACACTTAATTCGCCTCTACCTCCCCTAACACTTAATTCGCCTCTACCTCCCCTAACACTTAATTCGCCTCTACCTCCCCTAACACTTAATTCGCCTCTACCTCCCCTAACACTTAATTCGCCTCTACCTCCCCTAACACTTAATTCGCCTTTACCTCCCCTAACACTGACTAAACTGGTTGCTCTGGCAATATTTTTTTCTTCACTGCTGACACTACGATTACTCCTATTACTGACACTGCTACTATTACTAACACTATTACTATTACTACCACGATTACTACTGATATATGTATGAAATACGCTTTTATTTAAACATTTTGCTTTATTACAAGCTAAGAATTTTAAATCACTGATTACTGAGAACTCTTAGGCATGACGTACCTCCACTGATGGGGCCCCACCCACCAGTGACTACGCCTTCATCTGATGCATCTCATCTGACTCCAGTATACAAGCTTCCATCTCCCTGCCTGTGCTTCAGATTCAAGACAACGGTGGTCAACACCTGCTCCTAGGCTGAGAGACTGTTTACCTCATCTTCTACAACATTCCGTGTATGTCACTATATTGCACTGATCAAGTCACTGGTTGGTGTAAAGTTTACAGAAAAAGAAGTTACCAAGGTGTTGCGTGTGTCTAATTTATCAACTTGTCGGCATTATATACCACTGATATAATAAAAATTCTGTATTTCCTAATCTTACTCACTCTTAAAAGATGGATATAACTGCTCTTGCTTTCTAGATTTTAAAACTTAAATTTTTTTTTTAAATAATACCGATATAATAGTCTATAATAAGTTGGCAATAAAACCATGAGCCAACGAGAGGAATAGTCCTCAATATTTTCGTGTAAGGTTTAATTATCATTAAATTAATTACAAAAGTACCATCGATTCTGAGTTGGGTTATGTCAGGGAAAGTTGAGTGTAGAGCCTTGAGACCACGAGATGTGTTTGTTTAACTGTGAGCAGCTGAGGAATGCACAACTTGGTTTTATTTTTGGAGTAACATTATAAGTCTAGGATTGCACAGTGCAACTATATTTAATTTCTTTGTTTATTCTTTGTAATGGGTAGTCTTTATTTATACAGTACTGCCTGATGCGCAATAAAGCTTTGATTCACTGACTGACCGACACTACAACAACTACTGCCGACACTACTACTACGACTGGCATTTTCATTGCTGTTAACTGCTACTACTGTTACAGTAATTCATAACTACAGTAATCTAGTAGCTGTTGTAATATGTATATTTTAATATATTTCTCGAATTTGATGTGTGCGGATTCCTGGTGACTATGATCAGCCACGATATTGCTGCCGCCGATCGAGGGCAAGCATAACCATGTTACGGTATTACTCTTAAATTATTTCCAGCAAACTCTTACACATAAACATCTCAACAACAACAAAAAATAGATTCAGTGGGTTGAAATAGCATGTACATAGTTGTTAGAGTCGATACTCCTGCTAAGTTGTCAGCTGTGGGATTTGTATTCTTGATAAAATAATGTGGAGGTGGACCAATCATATCCTCTTCACCTCTGGGCTGCTTCTACCGTCTCCAATTTTAGTCACCTCTCTATTCCACTGAAGTCTACCGTGATGGCGATATGTTTCGGGTAGAAAACAGACGTGTTTCACACATGTACATTTCACCTACTTGTCGGTATACCATTATCAAATATAATGTGGTAGTAGTGTTGCTGTGTTGGTCAGGAAACAGGAAGGTCTCTGCTGACAGGTCTTACTCAGATAATAACCTGTGCAAAGGTTCAGGAAGACAGTTTTCGGATTAATTCAGTAGAGTTAATAAACCAGGATAACTCAAAGCAACCCAAACATCATAGCTTATTTTTCAATGATGCAATATGCATGACTGAATACACTCATTGTGGCATTAAGCTGCAGGTAAGTAAACAGACTCAAAGCTGTGTTTGGGTTGAAGGAAGAAACTTGTGGGACAAAAAAAAAAAAAAAAAAAAAAAGAGCAGAGCTCATTTACTGACTCAATTAAAGCAACAAAGCATTTAAATTACTTGGAACGCCTCGGCGTACCGAGTAGTACCTGGGTGTTAGTCGACTGGTGTGGGTCGCATCCTGGGGGACAAGATTAAGGACCACAATGGAAATAAGTTAGACAGTCCTCGATGACGCACTGACTTTCTTGGGTTATCCTGGGTGGCTAACCCTCCGGGGTTAAAAATCCGAACGAAATCTTATCTTATCTTATCTTAGAGAGTGAGAGAGAGAGAGAGAGAGAGAGAGAGAGGAGAGAGAGCGAGAGAGAGAGAGAGAGAGAGATGAGAGAGAGAGAGAGAGAGAGAGAGACAGACAGACAGAGAGACAAGACATCCTATTGGTGCAAGTGTTCCATGGGGAAGTGTTCTTGGGCCATTGTTATGGAATGTCTACTTCAATGACCTTCTTCATCTCATCCCAGTATCCCATGCATATGCAAACAATTGTACTCTAACATTCACTTCTCCAAGAGAAGAAATGCCAGCTGCTCTAAGCTACATCAACCTCCAGCTAAGTGCTATATCAGCTTGGGGAAACAGATGGCAAATAACATTTGCACCTGAGAAAACACAAATGATGATGGTATCTAGGCACCATGATGGTAATGCGGGTGCAGTAGTAAGTATGAATTGGAGAGTGTTTCTACCTGGGGAAGAAGTTGATATCCTTGGGGTGAAATCTGACTCCAAACTGACCATGAAGAACCACGTTGTAAATCTTGCAAACAAGGCAGCCAGGAAGCTTACAGCACTTCGCCGTATCTTGCATCTGCTTGACAGTAGGGGTTGCAAGATTCTGTACGAGGCACAAGTACGCTCACACCTTGAGTATGCTCCACTGTCTTGGTTTCCCTGCCCCCCCCCCTCCCTTCCCTCTCACTTGCGACTGCTTGACAGAGTAGAGAACAGAGCAAGACGTCTCATCTCTCGCCTGGACCCATCCTGGATAGATCTGTCATTTCAGCAGAGCCTTCAACACAGGAGGGATGTGGGTGGCCTTACTGTTATGTACAAGGCCAACATTGTCAAAGTACCACACTTGTCGGATTTTTAACCCCGGAGAGTTAGCCACCCAGGATGACCCAAGAAAGTCAGTGCGTCATTGAGGACTGTCTAACTTATTTCCATTGTGGTCCTTAATCTTGTCCCCCAGGATGCCACCCACACCAGTCCACTAACACCCAGGATGCCACCCACACCAGTCGACTAACACCCAGGATGCCACCCACACCAGTCCACTAACACCCAGGATGCCACCCACACCAGTCCACTAACACCCAGGATGCCACCCACACCAGTCCACTAACACCCAGGATGCCACCCACACCAGTCCACTAACACCCAGGATGCCACCCACACCAGTCCACTAACACCCAGGATGCCACCCACACCAGTCGACTAACACCCAGGATGCCACCCACACCAGTCGACTAACACCCAGGTACCTATTTGCTGCTAGGTGAACAGGACAACAGGTGTAAGGAAACGTGTCGAAATGTTTCCACCCGCCGGGAATCGAACCCGGGCCCTCCGTGTGTGAAGCGGGAGCTTTAGCCACCAGGCCACCGGGCCACTTAGC
>NW_027201020.1:0-14631 GCF_038502225.1 Cherax quadricarinatus
TCATTTCTGATCTACTAGTTTACTGGTTGCTATCTTTACTAATCTACAAGTTTACTAGTTGCTATCTTTACTGATCTACTAGTTTACTAGTTATCTTTACTGATCTACTAGTTTAATAGTTGCTATCTTTACTGATCTACAAGTTTGCTAGTTGCTATCTTTACTGATCTATTATTTTACTAGTTGCTCTCTTTGCTGATCTACTAGTTTTCTAGTTGCTATCTTTACTGATCTACTAGTTTACTAGTTGCTATCTTTACTGATCAACAAGTTTACTAGTTGCTATCTTTACTGATCTACAAGTTTACTAGTTGCTATCTTTACTGATCTACAAGTTTTCTAGTTGCTATCTTACTGATCTACTAGTTTACTAGTGGCCATCTTTACTGATCTACAAGTTTACTAGTTGCTATCTTTACTGATCTATTAGTTTACCAGTTGCTATGTTTACTGATCTACACGTTTATTGGTTGCTATCTTTTCTGATCTACTAGTTTACTAGTTGCTATCTTTGCTGATCTACTACTTTGATAGTTGCTATCTTTACTGATCTACTAGATTACTAGTTGCTATATTTACTGATCTAATAGTGTACTAGTTGCTATCTTTACTGATCTACAAGTTTACTATTTGCTATCTTTACTGATCTGCTAGTTTACTAGATGCTATCTTTACTGATCTTCAAGTTTACTAGTTGCTATCATTACTGATCTACAAGTTTACTAGTTGCCATCTTTACTGGTGTACTAGTATTACAACCTAGGATTTGAAAGGCGTGTTATCCCAGGTGTAATGGGAGCAAAAGAAACACAGCAGAAAAAGTTTAGACTTATATTATCCTTCACCAGTTTAGAACAGCAATATGTACACTATGTACAGTAATAAGTATAGTGCACGTCACGGTAAGCAAGGCAGAAATAGAAGCCACAAGATAGCAGACCGTGCTCAACCAGCTCTAGAATGGGAATGACAAGGGCAGACAGGAGAGCGGTATCCACATAACCTCTGCGATTGCCAATCCCACCTTCTTATTGGCTAGAACCTGGTCACTAGTTGAACGATGGGGCCCCATCACCAACTCTTAGCAACCTGGTTCGCTGGTTGGGGGAGATAGCCTGTAAATGAGGGTGTGTCCATGTGCCGAATAAAGGTTACGTACTCTTTGCATGCCACACCCCCACCCCCGAGAAGGCTCAGGATTAGGCTGCCACCTCCCAGTGGTAACCGTGCCGCCATGGCACAAAATAATGGGACCGCCTATCCTCTCCACCATCCAACTCTTAGATAGAGCTCAGCTTTCCTAGTGACCAAAAGCCAAACCCTAAACTCAGAGCGAGACAGCAGTCAGATAGGCCAACATAGGTCCAAGATACAAGCGGACGGTAGCCCGTATCCCCTCACTAAAAAAAAACCCCACATCAGGGGATAAAAAAAAAGAGCTTGAAAGGGGGTTACCACAAATACATCCTAACCTAAATAAAATATTAAACTAGACTCTTGACAAAGAGTCTGCCAACACATTTTCTTTGCCGGCAATATATTTAATTTTTATGTTGTAGGGCTGCAGCCTGAGCGTCCAACGCATAAGCCTTGTGTTGTGATTCTTCATGGCTTGGAGATAGACTAACGGGTTGTGATCACTGTAGACTGTGACCACCTGCGATGTCTGGCCCACATAAACATCGAAATGCTCCATAGCCAGTACCAGCGCGAGGGCTTCTTTTTCAATGGTAGAGTAAGCTCTCTGATGTGGCTGGAACTTGGCTGAAAAGTATGCGATTGGCTGCAGCTTTTTGTTCCCGATTTGTAATAGTACCGCCCCAACCCCAGACTCACAAGCATCAACCTGTAATGAAAAAGGTTTGGAGAAGTCTGGAGACAGGAGAATGGGTGCAGAGCACAATAATCTTTTTGCTTTATTAAAAGCAGTGTTACAATCTGAAGTCCAATTAAAGGGAACTTTATGACTGGTAAGAGAGGTAAGAGGGGCTACAATATCTGAGAAATTCTTACAGAATCTTCTGTAAAATCCTATCATGCCTAGGAAACGTTGAAGAGATTTCCTATCATGAGGAACTGGATAATCTTTAATCGAAAGAACTTTAGCAAGTTTAGGTGCAACATTACCACTACCTACTTCATGGCCTAGAAAAGTGACAGTGGCCTGGCCAAAGGAAGATTTAGATAAATTAACTGTTAATTGGGAATTCTTAAAGGTCTCAAACAGAGCTTTAAGTCTAAGTAGGTGTTGATCCCAAGTATCAGACACCACAACAATATCATCTAGGTATGCTGCCGTGCCTTCAAGTCCTTTAATAGCCTGATGGATGAGTTTCTGGAATGAAGAGGGGGAATTTTTCATTCCGAAGGGGGTAACTGTATACTGATAATGACCTCCTGGAATTACGAAGGCAGAGATTTCCTTCGCCTTATCTGTCAAAGGTACCTGATAGTAACCTTTAAGGAGATCTAATTTGGACACAAAAGTAGCCTTACCCACAAAGTCAATTACGTCATCCAGACGAGGAAGAGGGTAAGCATCTGTAATTGTGACCTCGTTCACTTTACGGTAGTCTGTGCACATACGAAACCCTCCATCAGCCTTTTTTACTAGGATGCACGGTGAAGCCCATGGACTAGATGACTCCTCCACTAAACCATGTTCTAACAAGAAGTCTACTTCCTGCTGAAGTAGCCTTTGCTTTTCAGGATTAGCTCTGTAGGGGGAGAGTTTAATTGGTTTAGATTTTCCCACATCTACATCATGGTAACCTAACGTACATTTTTTCGGCACATCCGAAAAAATATTAGGATATGACTGTAGAAGCTCAGTTAAATTGGTTGCTTGTATTTCAGATAATCCATCCATTAACGGGCTAGGATCCTTGAGGAGGACAGAATTTGAAAGTTTAGTATTAATTTCAGAGATAGAGTGCAAAGAGTCAGAGTCGTCCTCAGAGGTAGAGGACAGAGTCATTACTGGGACTTTATCTGGTGTATGAAAGGCCTTGATTTGATTAATGTGGTAAGTTTTTGTTTTTGAGGTCTTATCAATGGGAGCTACCACATAATTTAAATCAGATAATCTACTTACTATCTGCATAGGTCCCGTAAATCTAGCTTTCAAGGTGTGGCCAGGTATAGGTTCCTGCACCAACACCTTGTCTCCTGGATGGAAGGAGCGGAATTGTGCACTTCTGTCATACCTCTGTTTCATCTTACTTTGAGCTGTCTTTAGGTTAGCCTTGGCTAACTCACGTGCCACCTGCAACCTTGAAGACGGGTTGTAGAGTGCTGAGCTTACGTCTTCTCCCATCCATCCTTCTTTGAGCACCCGAAGAGGACCTCGTACATTGTGCCCAAAGATCAGCTCAAACGGACTATACCCTGTAGACTCTTGCACCGTCTCTCGTACTGAGAACAGCAACAACGGTAGAGATTCATCCCAATCTGTCGGAAAGTGCATGCAAAAACTTCTCATCATTGTTTTTAATGTTTGGTGGAATCTTTCCAAGGCGCCTTGGGACTGAGGACCCCAATGGAAATAAATTAGACAGTCCTGATAGGCAGTGGATAAGTTGTGAATTATCCCTAACCTAGTTAATACTTCCCTAAATGCTTTGGCAGTGAAGTTAGTACCTTGATCACTTTGTATAGTTTTAGGAATGCCAAAACAAGAAATGAATTTTGTTAAAGCTTTGAGAATAGCTTTAGTATTGATACTACGCATAGGGATTGCTTCAGGATATCTGGTTACTTTATCCATAATTGTAAATAAATACTGATTTCCAGACTTTGACTTAGGTAGTGGACCTACACAATCTATAATTAAATCTGCAAAAGGTTCTCCATCAGCAGGTATGGGTTGGAGAGGTGCAGGTTTAATGGAATGTCCAGGTTTTCCAACTTGCTGACATTCTCGGCAACACCTAATATGATTCTTCACATCTTTCTTTAATTTTGGCCAATAAAATTCTTTTGTGATTCTATACAAGGTTTTTGTAATTCCTAAGTGACCTCCTAATGACGTATTATGAGCTATATTTAATATCTGAGGTCTATACTTGGTTGGAACCACTAACCTGTCGTATAATTGCCGGCCCTCTATCTCCTTACCAGTCTCAGTGCAGACCAAATAATCATTTTTAACTTCATACTTGACTGGATGACCCAAAGAGGATTTACCCATGGCTGCCTGAAAAGCGAATTTTAAAGAAGGGTCCTTTCGTTGTTCCTCCCGGAAGGACAGTCCCTCGGGCATGGAAACAGAGACATCTGGCAATCCTGCAACCTGGGAATAGGAAGGCTTGATCGGGGTCTGTTCACTTGATTTACGAGACTCCGGCCGGTGTGTCTCATAAAACAACGTGGCTATTCCGAGATCGGAGTCGTCCAAGGATAGGTCAACATTCTCTCCAGACAACCCTTGGGATGTTGCCCGAGTTATGGCCAACACTGGAGAAGCATTAATCATTATAGGTTCAGGACACGAACTAACAGTAGTAATGTTATTACCCAGTAATAACATGGCATTTTTCATGGGAAATCCTTTTGAGACACCTACAGTCAAGTACCCAGTGTAATATTTGCACTGTACATAAATTTTATGCAAAGGAACAGAATATATAGCTCCTCCAAATGCTTCCAATAAAACTGAGGAATTCAAAGAAGTATTCTCTGAAAGGGGTAATATTCCTTCTCTGACAAGTGAGCAATATGCTCCAGTATCTCTAAAGGTATTTACTTTAGTTGGTTCTGAGTTTTCCTGAAGGGAAATAAGACTTTCGCAATAATAAGGGGCCATACCTTTTTCTACTTCTCTAGGGGACATGTTACTAGGGATATTAGAGATTTTCCCGATGGGTTGAGGTTTTTGGGGGCAGTTGGAACTGATGTGACCTACTTTATTACACCTGAAGCAGACGACAGGCTTGCCCTTTACTCCCTGATGACGTTGCAAGTGGTGTCGTTCTGGCTGGTGCCTCTCTGGATATTGTTGTCGAGATGCTCCATAAGTAGTTTGCCTCTCTGCAGGGGGACCATATGTTGAGAAACATGGCTCACCAGGTGACTTAGTTGGATGACGTAGACGCTCTCCCTCCGGCTGGCACTTCATTCTCCAATGTTGTCGATCTCTGCTCACGCCAGACTGTTGAAAAGAGAGAAGGGACCGCTCGGACAAGGAGCGGTTCGTTTCGAAGGTATCAGCCCACCTGGCTGCCTCCAATGCAGTGGTTAAGTCACGATCCTGCAGAAAGACACGAACCTCGGGTCCCACAGACTCCAGCAGGTTATCAATCAGAATAAGCTGCACTAGCTCCTCAAAGTTAGAGACACCACTCACTTTATACCAGCTGGTAAAAGCTTTGGTTTGCTGTCTCACAAAGTCCACCAGGGATTGACCAAGCTGCCGCCTGTTCAATTTGAAGGTCTTACGATATTTAGCTGGGATACATGTATATGCTCCCAACACTGTGGTCTTCACTATTTGATAATCAGAGAATTCAGCGTCAGTTAATACCGATGTAAATTCCTGTGCCTTACCCAATAATGCTGTATGAACCAACGCTGCCCAGTGCTGTTCCGGCCACCTCAAGGCTCGAGCCTGATTTTCGAAGCTTTCAAAAAATTGCTCTGGTTCGGCCTCATTGAAGCGGGGAACAAGCTGTACTGCTTTTTGTAAACTGAAATCGTTTACAGAATGCGAAAACTGCCTCCTTTCTCTTTCCCTATCAAATTCTTCCCTTGCGAATGCTCGCTGTTCCCTAGTTTGCTCCAGCGTGATTTTTGCCAGCTCAAGTGCCAAGGACGCTGATTCACCTCGAGACAACCCAGCTGCACTATACTGACCATCTTGCTCCGTAGGTGTATCATCTTCCTCATGCGAGAACATAGGAGTTTTTTCCTTAGCTCCCGTAGAGGGAGGAGTTTGATGTGCCATCTCTTCTTCAATAAGTTTGTCAGCAATAAGTGAACGCAGTTGCGCAGCTGTAAGAGTGCGTTTATAGGGAATGCCAATGGAACGAGCAATTTGCCAACAACGCTGTAGGGACAATTTAGGTAGGTTATGCAAAGTATATGCCGACACCAGGCGTCTGACTCGTCTAGGTGGCATAAGTTATTCGCTATGCACAGTACGAATACCCCAACGTAACACGTTAATTTGCAGAACACGCTTAGCTATGCACAGTACAATTCCAGAATACGCATACAAGCAAAGCCGACTGCACACAAGATTGACCGTAGCGAAGCGAGCACACTGAACAAGCTAGTAGTGAGCTGTTGAACGATTACACAATAGCAAGGCTGATCATAAGCAACTGACACACAAAATTTGTAAAGCGAAGCGAGACAGCAAGCTACACAATGTTCCTGCTACAAGCTTCACCCTAAGCTCAACCGTTTCTCTAAGTCCAGCTCCAGATCCCGGACAGGCCCCCATATTACAACCTAGGATTTCAAAGGCCTGTTATCCCAGGTGTAATGGGAGCAAAATAAACACAGCAGAAAAAGTTTAGACTTATATTATCCTTCACCAATTTAGAACAGCAATATGTACACTATGTACAGTGATAAGTATAGTGCACGTCACGGTAAGCAAGGCAGAAATAGAAGCCACAAGATAGCAGACCGTGCTTCAACCAGCTCTAGAATGGGAATGACAAGGGCAGACAGGAGAGCGGTATCCACATAACCTCTGCGATTGCCAATCCCACCTTCTTATTGGCTAGAACCTGGTCACTAGTTGAACGATGGGGCCCCATCATCAACTCTTAGCAACCTGGTTCGCTGGTTGGGGGAGATAGCCTGTAAATGAGGGTGTGTCCATGCGCCGAATAAAGGTTACGTACTCTTTGCATGCCACAACTAGTTTGCTACTATCTTTAGATTTGAAACTACCCAAAGTCCCAGCCTCAATAATCCTACTAGGTAGACTGTTCCACTCATCAACTACCCTATTTCCAAACCAATACTTTCCTATGTCCTTTCTAAATCTAAACTTATCTAATTTAAATCCATTACTGTGGGTTCTCTCTTGGAGAGACATCCTCAAGACCTTATTAATATCCCCTTTATTAATACCTATCTTCCACTTATACACTTCGATCAGGTCTCCCCTCATTCTTCGTCTAACAAGTGAATGTAACTTAAGAGTCTTCAATCTTTCTTCATAAGGAAGATTTCTAATGCTATGTATTAATTTAGTCATCCTACGCTGAATGTTTTCTAACGAATTTATGTCCATTTTGTAATACGGAGACCAGAACTGAGCTGCATAATCTAGGTGAGGCCTTAATAATGATGTATAAAGCTGCAGTGTGACCTCTGGTCTTCTGTTGCTTACACTTCTTGATATAAATCCCAGTAATCTATTTGCCTTATTATGTATGCTTAGGCATTGCTGTCTTGGTTTAAGGTTGCTGCTCACCATAACCCCCAAGTCCTTTTCGCAATCTGTATGGCTAAGTTCTACATCATTTAACTTATAAGTACTAGGGTTATGGGCACTCCCAAGCTTCAGAACCTTGCATTTATCTACATTGAACTGCATCTGCCACTTTTCTGACCAAGAATAGAGTTTGTTTAAATCCTCCTGAAGTTCCATAACATCTACGTTTGAATCAATTATCCTACCTATCTTTGTGTCATCGGCGAATTTGCTCATATCACTAGTAATTCCCTCATCAAGATCATTGATATATATCATAAACAACAACGGGCCCAAGACTGATCCCTGTGGAACGCCACTTGTTACAGATCCCCACTCGGATTTAACCCCATATATGGACACTCTCTGCTTCCTGTCAGTGAGCCATGACTCGATCCACGAGAGCACTTTTCCCCCAATGCCATGAGCTGCCACTTTCTTTAACAGTCTATGGTGCGCAACTCTATCAAAAGCCTCACTAAAATCTAAGTAAATAATATCAAATTCTTTATTGTGGTCAACAGCCTCAAAAGCTTTACTGAAGAAAGTTAATAAATTAGTTAGACAAGACCGGCCTCTTGTGAATCCATGCTGAGTATCATTAATCAAGCTATGCTTATCGAGATGGTTTCTTATAATCTCAGCTATAACTGACTCTAGTAATTTGCCTACAATTGAGGTCAGGCTTATTGGGCGGTAATTTGACGGTAACGACTTGTCCCCTGTTTTAAAAATAGGAGTTACATTAGCCATCTTCCACATATCAGACACTACACCTGTTTGAAGAGATAAATTAAAAATATTAGTTAATGGTTCACAGAGTTCCATTTTGCATTCCTTAAGAACCCTTGAAAAAACCTCATCAGGACCCGGCGACTTATTTTGCTTCAGTCTGTCTATCTGCTTCACAACCATCTCACTAGTGACTGTGATGTTACATAATTTATCTTCTTCTAGCCCACTGTAAAAATTAATTACTGGAATATTGTTAGTGTCTTCCTGTGTAAAAACTGAGAGAAAATAATTATTTAAAATCAAGCACATTTCATTCTCTTTGTCAGTAAGGTGCCCATAGTTATTTTTAAGGGGACCTATCTTATCTCTAACTTTTGTTCTATAGACCTGGAAAAAACTTTTTGGGTTAGTTTTAGAATCCCTAGCAACTTTAATTTCATAGTCCCTTTTAGCTTTTCTTATCCCCTTTTTAATGTCCCTCTTAATGTCAATATACTGATTCATAAGATGACCCTCACCTCTTTTGATACGCCTATAAATTCCTTTCTTATGCCCTAGTAGATATTTGAGCCTATTATTCATCCATTTTGGGTCATTTCTATTTGATCTAATTTCTTTATATGGGATAAACGCTCTTTGAGCAGCATGTATAGTGTTCAGAAAACTGTCATATTGATAGCTCTCTTCGTTACCCCAATCAACAGATGATAAGTGTTCTCTAAGCCCATCGTAATCTGCTAAGCGAAAATCTGGGACTGTTACTGAGTTATCGCTACTATCGTACTTCCATTCAATGCTAAATGTAATTGATTTGTGGTCGCTAGCACCCAGTTCCTCTGAAATTTCTAAATTATTAACAAGGGATTCATTGTTTGCCATAACTAAGTCAAGCAGGTTATTTCCCCATGTAGGTTCTGTCACAAACTGCTTCAAAAAACAATCCTGAAATACTTCTAAGAAGTCGTATGATTCTAAATTCCCAGTCAAGAAATTCCAATCAACATGACTAAAGTTAAAGTCTCCTAGAATTACTACATTATCGTGCCTTGTGGCCTTAACAATTTCCTCCCATAGTAGTTTCCCTTGGTCCCTATCTAAGTTTGGGGGACGGTATATCACTCCTAAAATCAGTTTTTCATGCCCCTCTGAAAATTCTATCCAAACAGACTCTGTATGTGTTACTTCAGACTTAATACCCGTTTTTATGCAACAGTTGAAGCGATCTCGGACATACAATGCCACCCCACCCCCCCTCCCAATACTTCTATCTTCTTGGAACAATTTAAAACCCTGAATATGACATTCTGCAGGCATGTCCCGACTTTTTGAATTAAACCACGTCTCAGTTAAGGCAAATACATCAATGTTACCTACACTAGCAACTAATCTCAACTCGTCCATCTTATTCCTAGCACTACGGCAATTAGCATAATAAACATTGAAAGACTCTCCTTTCTCTTTACCCTTCCTGCTCATTTCTATTTTTCTACTAAACCTATTACTGTCCTTATCACCCAAGGTCCCTGGCTTTTCAATATCTATCTCGTTCTTATTATTACTAGTTCCCCTAGAACTCGTAATATTACTACACTGGAACTTCACTGTTTTCCTGCCAAAACCCATACCACTAACTATTCCTAGTTTAAAGTCCTAACTGCTCCCTCCACTGCAGTTGCCAGTGCTCCCACCCCACACCTAGATAAGTGAACCCCATCCCTAGCATACATGTCATTTCTGCCATAGAAGAGGTCCCAGTTGTCAATGAATGTTACCGCATTTTCCTTACAGTATTTGTCCAGCCAGCAATTGACACCAATTGCCCTGGACAACCATTCACTTCCAACTCCCCTCCTTGGCAAAATACCACATATGAGAGGGTTCCCACCCTTACTTCTAATTATTTCTATTGCTGACCTATACCTGCTAATCAGGTCCTCACTCCTACGTCTGCCAACATCGTTGCCTCCAGCACTGAGACAGATAATAGGATTGCTCCCATTACCTCTCATGATGTCATCCAGACGGCTAACAATATCCTCCATCCCAGCCCCATGAAAGCAAACTCTCTGTCTCCTACTCCTGTCCTTCAAGCAGAACGCCCTATCCATATACCTAACTTGGCTATCCCCAACAACAACAATATTCGTACCTTCCTTAATGTCTTTCGTCGTGACGTTCCCAGTATTCGACTCACATTCGTCGGGTAGCACAGAGAATGTATTGGATGTTTCCACAACAGTTTCCACGGCAGTCTCTTTCTTCTTCATCGTTTCTACCTTTCCATTCGTCTTCTTGATCGTCAACTTCTTTCCCTGCTGTCCAGCCACTGACCAGTTTCCCTTCTTGATCTGAGGACTCAAAACAGGAGGACTACTCCGAATCTTTTTGTTTTCCTCGGTCAGTCGCCGAATTTCCATATTCGCCAACCTCAATTCTTCCTTAAGCTGTTGGTAAAGTTGGTAGCAACTAGTTAACTAGTTGCTATTATTACTGATCTACAAGTTTACTAGTTGCTATCTTTACTGATCTGCAAGCTTACTAGTTGTTATCTTTACTGATCTACTAGTTTACTAGTTGCTATCTTTACTGATCTACAAGTTTACTAGTTGCTATCTTTACTGATCTACAAGTTTGCTAGTTGCTATCTTTACTGATCTATTAGTTTACTAGTTCCTTTCTTTACTGATCTACTAGTTTTCTAGTTGCTATCTTTACTCATCTACTAGTTTACTAGTTGCTATCTTTACTGATCTACAAGTTTACTAGTTGCTATGTTTACTGATCTACTAGTTTTCTAGTTGCTACCTTTACTGATCTACTAGTTTACTAGTTGCTATCTTTACTGATCTACAAGTTTAATAGTTGCTGTCTTTACTGATCTACAAGTTTACTAGTTGCAATCTTTACTGATCTACAAGTTTTCTATTTGCTATCTTTACTGATCTATTAGTTTACTAGTGGCCATCTTTACTGATCTACAAGTTTACTAGTTGCTATCTTTACTGATATATTAGTTTACCAGTTGCTATCTTTACAGATCTACAAGATTATTGGTTGCTATCTTTTCTGATCTACTAGTTTACTAGTTGCAATCTTTGCTGATCTACTAGCTTACCAGTTGCAGTCTTTACTGATCTACTAGTTTACTAGTTGCTATCTTTGCTGATCTACTACTTTGATAGTTGCTATCTTTACTGATCTACTAGATTACTAGTTGCTATCTTTACTGATCTAATAGTGTACTAGTTGCTATCTTTACTGATCTACAAGTTTACTATTTGCTATCTTTACTGATCTGCTAGTTTACTAGATGCCATCTTTACTGATCTTCAAGTTTACTAGTTGCTATCTTTACTGATCTACAAGTTTACTAGTTGCCATCTTTACTGATCTACTAGTTTGCTAGTTGCTATCTTTACTGATCTACTAGTTTACAAGTTGCTATCTTTACTGATCTACAAGTTTACTAGTTGCTATCTTTACTGATCTACTAGTTTACTAGTTGCTATCTTTACTGATCTACTAGTTTACTAGTTGCTACCTTTACTGATCTACTAGTTAACTAGTTGCTATTATTACTGATCTACAAGTTTACTAGTTGCTATTTTTACTGATCTGCAAGTTTACAAGTTGTTATCTTTACTGATCTACTAGTTTACTAGTTGCTATCTTTACTGATCTACAAGTTTACTAGTTGCTATCTTTACTGATCTACTGGTTTACTAGTTGCTATCTTTACTGATCTTCTAGTTTACTAGTTGCTATCTTTACTGATCTTCTAGTTTACTAGTTGCTATCTTCAATGATCTACAAGTTCACTAGTTGCTATCTTTACTGATCTACAAGTTTACTAGTTGCTATCTTTACTGATCTACTAGTATACTAGTTGCTATCTTTACTGATCTACTAGTTTACTAGTTGCTATCTTTACTGATCTACTAGTTTACCAGTTGCTATCGTTACTCATCTGCAAGGTTACTAGTTGCTATCTTCACTGATCTACTAGTTTACTAGTTGCTATCTTTATTGATCTACAAGTTTATTAGTTGCTATCTTTACTGATCTACTAGTTTACTTGTTACTATCTTTACTGATATGCAAGTTTACAAGTTGCTATCTTTACTGATCTACTAGTTTACTAGTTGCAATCTTTACTGATCTACTAGTTTACAAGTTGCTATCTTTACTGATCTACTAGTTTACTAGTTGCAATCTTTACTGATCTACTAGTTTACTAGTTGCTGTCTTTACTGATCTACAAGTTTACTAGTTACTATCTATACTGATCTACTAGTTTGCTAGTTGCTATCTTTACTGATCTACTAGCTTACAAGTTGCTATCTTTACTGATCTACTAGTTTACTAGTTGCTATCTTTACTGGTCTACTTGTTTACTAGTTGCTATCTTTACTGATCTACTAGTTTACTAGTTGCAATCTTTACTGATCTACTAGTTTACTAGTTGCTGTCTTTACTGATCTACTAATTTAATAGTTGCTATCTTTACTGATCTACTAGTTTACTATTTGCTATCTATACAGATCTACAAGTTTACTAGTTGCTATCTTTACTGATCTACTAGTTTGCTAGTTGCTATCTTTACTGATCTACTAGTTTACTAGTTGCTATCTTTACTGATCAACAAGTTTACTAGTTGCTATCTCTACTGATCTACAAGTTTACTAGTTGCTATCTTTACTGATCTACTAGTTTACTAGTTGCTATCTTTACTGATCTACTAGTTTACTAGTTGCTATCTCTACTGATCTACAAGTTTACTAGTTGCTATCTTTACTGATCTACAAGTTTACTAGTTGCTATCTTTACTGATCTGCTAGTTTATTGGTTGCTATCTTTACTGATCTACTAGTTTACTAGTTGCAATCTTTGCTGATCTACTAGTTTACCAGTTGCTTTCTTTACTGATCTACTAGTTTACTAGTTGTTATCTTTGCTGATCTACTAATTTACTAGTTGCTATCTTTTCTGATCTACTAGATTACTAGTTGCTATCTTTACTGATCTATTAGTTTACTAGTTGCTATCTTTACTGATCTACAAGTTTACTAGTTGCTATCTTTACTGATCCACTAGTTTGCTAGTTATTATCTTTACTGATCTACTAGTTTACTAGTTGCTGTTTTTACTGATCTCCAAGTTTACTAGTTGCTATCTTTACTGATCTACAAGTTTACTAGTTGCTATCTTTACTGATCTACTAGTTTACTAGTTGCTATCTTTACTGATCTACTAGTTTACTAGTTGCTATCTTTACTGATCTACTAGTTTACTAGTTGCTATCTTTACTGATCTACTAGTTTACTAGTTGCTATCTTTACTGATCTACTAGTTTACTAATTGCAATCTTTGCTGATCTACTAGTTTACCAGTTGCTATCTTTACTGATCTACTAGTTTACTAGTTGCTATCTTTACTGATCTACAAGTTTACTAGTTGTTATCTTTACTGATCCACTAGTTTGCTAGTTATTATCTTTACTGATCTACTAGTTTACTAGTTGCTGTTTTTACTGATCTACAAGTTTACTAGTTGCTATCTTTACTGATCTACAAGTTTACTAGTTGCTATCTTTACTGATATACAAGTTTACTAGTTGCTATCTTTACTGATCTACTAGTTTACTAGTTGCTATCTTTACTGATCTACAAGTTTACTAGTTGCTATCTTTACTGATCTACTAGTTTACTAGTTGCTATCTTTACTGATCTACAAGTTTACTAGTTGCTATCTTTACTGATCTACTAGTTTGCTAGTTGCTATCTTTACTGATCTACTAGTTTACAAGTTGCTATCTTTACTGATCTACAAGTTTACTAGTTGCTATCTTTACTGATCTACTAGTTTACTAGTTGCTATCTTTACTGGACTACTAGTTTACTACTTGCTATCTTTACTGATCTACTAGTTAACTAGTTGCTATCTTTACTGATCTACAAGTTTACTAGTTGCTATCTTTACTGATCTGCAAGTTTACTAGTTGTTATCTTTACTGATCTACTAGTTTACTGGTTGCTATCTTTACTAATCTACAAGTTTACTAGTTGCTATCTTTACTGATCTACTAGTTTACTAGTTGTTATCTTTACTGATCTACTAGTTTACTAGTTGCTATCTTTACTGATCTACTAGTTTACTAGTTGCTATCTTTACTGATCTACAAGTTTGCTAGTTGCTATCTTTACTGATCTATTAGTTTACTAGTTGCTTTCTTTACTGATCTACTAGTTTTCTAGTTGCTATCTTTACTGATCAACAAGTTTACTAGTTTCTCTCTTTACTGATCTGCAAGTTTACTAGTTGCTATCTTTACTGATCTACTAGTTTACTAGTTGTTATCTTTACTGATCTACTAGTTTAGTAGTTGCTATCTTTACTGATCTACTAGTTTACTAGTTGCTATCTTTACTGATCTATTACTTTACCAGTTGCTATGTTTACTGATCTAC
>NW_027201021.1:0-14609 GCF_038502225.1 Cherax quadricarinatus
CTGGTGTTCAAGAGTCTTATGGCACCCAACAGTAGCATGATCCTGGTGTTCAAGAGTCTTATGGCACCCAACAGTAGCATGATCCTGGTGTTCAAGAGTCTTATGGCACCCAACAGTAGCATGATCCTGGTGTTCAAGAGTCTTATGGCACCCAACAGTAGCATGATCCTGGTGTTCAAGAGTCTTATGGCACCCAACAGTAGCATGATCCTGGTGTTCAAGAGTCTTATGGCACCCAACAGTAGCATGATCCTGGTGTTCAAGAGTCTTATGGCACCCAACAGTAGCATGATCCTGGTGTTCAAGAGTCTTATGGCACCCAACAGTAGCATGATCCTGGTGTTCAAGAGTCTTATGGCACCCAACAGTAGCATGATCCTGGTGTTCAAGAGTCTTATGGCACCCAACAGTAGCATGATCCTGGTGTTCAAGAGTCTTATGGCACCCAACAGTAGCATGATCCTGGTGTTCAAGAGTCTTATGGCACCCAACAGTAGCATGATCCTGGTGTTCAAGAGTCTTATGGCACCCAACAGTAGCATGATCCTGGTGTTCAAGAGTCTTATGGCACCCAACAGTAGCATGATCCTGGTGTTCAAGAGTCTTATGGCACCCAACAGTAGCATGATCCTGGTGTTCAAGAGTCTTATGGCACCCAACAGTAGCATGATCCTGGTGTTCAAGAGTCTTATGGCACCCAACAGTAGCATGATCCTGGTGTTCAAGAGTCTTATGGCACCCAACAGTAGCATGATCCTGGTGTTCAAGAGTCTTATGGCACCCAACAGTAGCATGATCCTGGTGTTCAAGAGTCTTATGGCACCCAACAGTAGCATGATCCTGGTGTTCAAGAGTCTTATGGCACCCAACAGTAGCATGATCCTGGTGTTCAAGAGTCTTATGGCACCCAACAGTAGCATGATCCTGGTGTTCAAGAGTCTTATGGCACCCAACAGTAGCATGATCCTGGTGTTCAAGAGTCTTATGGCACCCAACAGTAGCATGATCCTGGTGTTCAAGAGTCTTATGGCACCCAACAGTAGCATGATCCTGGTGTTCAAGAGTCTTATGGCACCCAACAGTAGCATGATCCTGGTGTTCAAGAGTCTTATGGCACCCAACAGTAGCATGATCCTGGTGTTCAAGAGTCTTATGGCACCCAACAGTAGCATGATCCTGGTGTTCAAGAGTCTTATGGCACCCAACAGTAGCATGATCCTGGTGTTCAAGAGTCTTATGGCACCCAACAGTAGCATGATCCTGGTGTTCAAGAGTCTTATGGCACCCAACAGTAGCATGATCCTGGTGTTCAAGAGTCTTATGGCACCCAACAGTAGCATGATCCTGGTGTTCAAGAGTCTTATGGCACCCAACAGTAGCATGATCCTGGTGTTCAAGAGTCTTATGGCACCCAACAGTAGCATGATCCTGGTGTTCAAGAGTCTTATGGCACCCAACAGTAGCATGATCCTGGTGTTCAAGAGTCTTATGGCACCCAACAGTAGCATGATCCTGGTGTTCAAGAGTCTTATGGCACCCAACAGTAGCATGATCCTGGTGTTCAAGAGTCTTATGGCACCCAACAGTAGCATGATCCTGGTGTTCAAGAGTCTTATGGCACCCAACAGTAGCATGATCCTGGTGTTCAAGAGTCTTATGGCACCCAACAGTAGCATGATCCTGGTGTTCAAGAGTCTTATGGCACCCAACAGTAGCATGATCCTGGTGTTCAAGAGTCTTATGGCACCCAACAGTAGCATGATCCTGGTGTTCAAGAGTCTTATGGCACCCAACAGTAGCATGATCCTGGTGTTCAAGAGTCTTATGGCACCCAACAGTAGCATGATCCTGGTGTTCAAGAGTCTTATGGCACCCAACAGTAGCATGATCCTGGTGTTCAAGAGTCTTATGGCACCCAACAGTAGCATGATCCTGGTGTTCAAGAGTCTTATGGCACCCAACAGTAGCATGATCCTGGTGTTCAAGAGTCTTATGGCACCCAACAGTAGCATGATCCTGGTGTTCAAGAGTCTTATGGCACCCAACAGTAGCATGATCCTGGTGTTCAAGAGTCTTATGGCACCCAACAGTAGCATGATCCTGGTGTTCAAGAGTCTTATGGCACCCAACAGTAGCATGATCCTGGTGTTCAAGAGTCTTATGGCACCCAACAGTAGCATGATCCTGGTGTTCAAGAGTCTTATGGCACCCAACAGTAGCATGATCCTGGTGTTCAAGAGTCTTATGGCACCCAACAGTAGCATGATCCTGGTGTTCAAGAGTCTTATGGCACCCAACAGTAGCATGATCCTGGTGTTCAAGAGTCTTATGGCACCCAACAGTAGCATGATCCTGGTGTTCAAGAGTCTTATGGCACCCAACAGTAGCATGATCCTGGTGTTCAAGAGTCTTATGGCACCCAACAGTAGCATGATCCTGGTGTTCAAGAGTCTTATGGCACCCAACAGTAGCATGATCCTGGTGTTCAAGAGTCTTATGGCACCCAACAGTAGCATGATCCTGGTGTTCAAGAGTCTTATGGCACCCAACAGTAGCATGATCCTGGTGTTCAAGAGTCTTATGGCAGCCAACAGTAGCATGATCCTGGTGTTCAAGAGTCTTATGGCAGCCAACAGTAGCATGATCCTGGTGTTCAAGAGTCTTATGGCACCCAACAGTAGCATGATCCTGGTGTTCAAGAGTCTTATGGCACCCAACAGTAGCATGATCCTGGTGTTCAAGAGTCTTATGGCACCCAACAGTAGCATGATCCTGGTGTTCAAGAGTCTTATGGCACCCAACAGTAGCATGATCCTGGTGTTCAAGAGTCTTATGGCACCCAACAGTAGCATGATCCTGGTGTTCAAGAGTCTTATGGCACCCAACAGTAGCATGATCCTGGTGTTCAAGAGTCTTATGGCACCCAACAGTAGCATGATCCTGGTGTTCAAGAGTCTTATGGCACCCAACAGTAGCATGATCCTGGTGTTCAAGAGTCTTATGGCACCCAACAGTAGCATGATCCTGGTGTTCAAGAGTCTTATGGCACCCAACAGTAGCATGATCCTGGTGTTCAAGAGTCTTATGGCACCCAACAGTAGCATGATCCTGGTGTTCAAGAGTCTTATGGCACCCAACAGTAGCATGATCCTGGTGTTCAAGAGTCTTATGGCACCCAACAGTAGCATGATCCTGGTGTTCAAGAGTCTTATGGCACCCAACAGTAGCATGATCCTGGTGTTCAAGAGTCTTATGGCACCCAACAGTAGCATGATCCTGGTGTTCAAGAGTCTTATGGCACCCAACAGTAGCATGATCCTGGTGTTCAAGAGTCTTATGGCACCCAACAGTAGCATGATCCTGGTGTTCAAGAGTCTTATGGCACCCAACAGTAGCATGATCCTGGTGTTCAAGAGTCTTATGGCACCCAACAGTAGCATGATCCTGGTGTTCAAGAGTCTTATGGCACCCAACAGTAGCATGATCCTGGTGTTCAAGAGTCTTATGGCACCCAACAGTAGCATGATCCTGGTGTTCAAGAGTCTTATGGCACCCAACAGTAGCATGATCCTGGTGTTCAAGAGTCTTATGGCACCCAACAGTAGCATGATCCTGGTGTTCAAGAGTCTTATGGCACCCAACAGTAGCATGATCCTGGTGTTCAAGAGTCTTATGGCACCCAACAGTAGCATGATCCTGGTGTTCAAGAGTCTTATGGCACCCAACAGTAGCATGATCCTGGTGTTCAAGAGTCTTATGGCACCCAACAGTAGCATGATCCTGGTGTTCAAGAGTCTTATGGCACCCAACAGTAGCATGATCCTGGTGTTCAAGAGTCTTATGGCACCCAACAGTAGCATGATCCTGGTGTTCAAGAGTCTTATGGCACCCAACAGTAGCATGATCCTGGTGTTCAAGAGTCTTATGGCACCCAACAGTAGCATGATCCTGGTGTTCAAGAGTCTTATGGCACCCAACAGTAGCATGATCCTGGTGTTCAAGAGTCTTATGGCACCCAACAGTAGCATGATCCTGGTGTTCAAGAGTCTTATGGCACCCAACAGTAGCATGATCCTGGTGTTCAAGAGTGGCACCCAACAGTAGCATGATCCTGGTGTTCAAGAGCACCCAACAGTAGCATGATCCTGGTGTTCAAGAGTCTTATGGCACCCAACAGTAGCATGATCCTGGTGTTCAAGAGTCTTATGGCACCCAACAGTAGCATGATCCTGGTGTTCAAGAGTCTTATGGCATCCAACAGTAGCATGATCCTGGTGTTCAAGAGTCTTATGGCACCCAACAGTAGCATGATCCTGGTGTTCAAGAGTCTTATGGCAGCCAACAGTAGCATGATCCTGGTGTTCAAGAGTCTTATGGCACCCAACAGTAGCATGATCCTGGTGTTCAAGAGTCTTATGGCACCCAACAGTAGCATGATCCTGGTGTTCAAGAGTCTTATGGCAGCCAACAGTAGCATGATCCTGGTGTTCAAGAGTCTTATGGCACCCAACAGTAGCATGATCCTGGTGTTCAAGAGTCTTATGGCACCCAACAGTAGCATGATCCTGGTGTTCAAGAGTCTTATGGCACCCAACAGTAGCATGATCCTGGTGTTCAAGAGTCTTATGGCACCCAACAGTAGCATGATCCTGGTGTTCAAGAGTCTTATGGCACCCAACAGTAGCATGATCCTGGTGTTCAAGAGTCTTATGGCACCCAACAGTAGCATGATCCTGGTGTTCAAGAGTCTTATGGCATCCAACAGTAGCATGATCCTGGTGTTCAAGAGTCTTATGGCACCCAACAGTAGCATGATCCTGGTGTTCAAGAGTCTTATGGCACCCAACAGTAGCATGATCCTGGTGTTCAAGAGTCTTATGGCACCCAACAGTAGCATGATCCTGGTGTTCAAGAGTCTTATGGCACCCAACAGTAGCATGATCCTGGTGTTCAAGAGTCTTATGGCACCCAACAGTAGCATGATCCTGGTGTTCAAGAGTCTTATGGCACCCAACAGTAGCATGATCCTGGTGTTCAAGAGTCTTATGGCACCCAACAGTAGCATGATCCTGGTGTTCAAGAGTCTTATGGCACCCAACAGTAGCATGATCCTGGTGTTCAAGAGTCTTATGGCAGCCAACAGTAGCATGATCCTGGTGTTCAAGAGTCTTATGGCACCCAACAGTAGCATGATCCTGGTGTTCAAGAGTCTTATGGCACCCAACAGTAGCATGATCCTGGTGTTCAAGAGTCTTATGGCACCCAACAGTAGCATGATCCTGGTGTTCAAGAGTCTTATGGCACCCAACAGTAGCATGATCCTGGTGTTCAAGAGTCTTATGGCACCCAACAGTAGCATGATCCTGGTGTTCAAGAGTCTTATGGCACCCAACAGTAGCATGATCCTGGTGTTCAAGAGTCTTATGGCACCCAACAGTAGCATGATCCTGGTGTTCAAGAGTCTTATGGCAGCCAACAGTAGCATGATCCTGGTGTTCAAGAGTCTTATGGCACCCAACAGTAGCATGATCCTGGTGTTCAAGAGTCTTATGGCACCCAACAGTAGCATGATCCTGGTGTTCAAGAGTCTTATGGCACCCAACAGTAGCATGATCCTGGTGTTCAAGAGTCTTATGGCACACAACAGTAGCATGATCCTGGTGTTCAAGAGTCTTATATCACACACAACAGTAGCATGATCCTGGTGTTCAAGAGTCTTATGGCACCCAACAGTAGCATGATCCTGGTGTTCAAGAGTCTTATGGCACCCAACAGTAGCATGATCCTGGTGTTCAAGAGTCTTATGGCACCCAACAGTAGCATGATCCTGGTGTTCAAGAGTCTTATGGCACCCAACAGTAGCATGATCCTGGTGTTCAAGAGTCTTATGGCACCCAACAGTAGCATGATCCTGGTGTTCAAGAGTCTTATGGCACCCAACAGTAGCATGATCCTGGTGTTCAAGAGTCTTATGGCACCCAACAGTAGCATGATCCTGGTGTTCAAGAGTCTTATGGCACCCAACAGTAGCATGATCCTGGTGTTCAAGAGTCTTATGGCACCCAACAGTAGCATGATCCTGGTGTTCAAGAGTCTTATGGCACCCAACAGTAGCATGATCCTGGTGTTCAAGAGTCTTATGGCACCCAACAGTAGCATGATCCTGGTGTTCAAGAGTCTTATGGCACCCAACAGTAGCATGATCCTGGTGTTCAAGAGTCTTATGGCACCCAACAGTAGCATGATCCTGGTGTTCAAGAGTCTTATGGCACCCAACAGTAGCATGATCCTGGTGTTCAAGAGTCTTATGGCACCCAACAGTAGCATGATCCTGGTGTTCAAGAGTCTTACAGCACCCAACAGTAGCATGATCCTGGTGTTCAAGAGTCTTATGGCACCCAACAGTAGCATGATCCTGGTGTTCAAGAGTCTTATGGCACCCAACAGTAGCATGATCCTGGTGTTCAAGAGTCTTATGGCACCCAACAGTAGCATGATCCTGGTGTTCAAGAGTCTTATGGCACCCAACAGTAGCATGATCCTGGTGTTCAAGAGTGGCAGCCAACAGTAGCATGATCCTGGTGTTCAAGAGTCTTATGGCACCCAACAGTAGCATGATCCTGGTGTTCAAGAGTCTTATGGCACCCAACAGTAGCATGATCCTGGTGTTCAAGAGTCTTATGGCACCCAACAGTAGCATGATCCTGGTGTTCAAGAGTCTTATGGCACCCAACAGTAGCATGATCCTGGTGTTCAAGAGTCTTATGGCACCCAACAGTAGCATGATCCTGGTGTTCAAGAGTCTTATGGCACCCAACAGTAGCATGATCCTGGTGTTCAAGAGTCTTATGGCACCCAACAGTAGCATGATCCTGGTGTTCAAGAGTCTTATGGCACCCAACAGTAGCATGATCCTGGTGTTCAAGAGTCTTATGGCACCCAACAGTAGCATGATCCTGGTGTTCAAGAGTCTTATGGCACCCAACAGTAGCATGATCCTGGTGTTCAAGAGTCTTATGGCACCCAACAGTAGCATGATCCTGGTGTTCAAGAGTCTTATGGCACCCAACAGTAGCATGATCCTGGTGTTCAAGAGTCTTATGGCACCCAACAGTAGCATGATCCTGGTGTTCAAGAGTCTTATGGCACCCAACAGTAGCATGATCCTGGTGTTCAAGAGTCTTATGGCACCCAACAGTAGCATGATCCTGGTGTTCAAGAGTCTTATGGCACCCAACAGTAGCATGATCCTGGTGTTCAAGAGTCTTATGGCACCCAACAGTAGCATGATCCTGGTGTTCAAGAGTCTTATGGCACCCAACAGTAGCATGATCCTGGTGTTCAAGAGTCTTATGGCACCCAACAGTAGCATGATCCTGGTGTTCAAGAGTCTTATGGCACCCAACAGTAGCATGATCCTGGTGTTCAAGAGTCTTATGGCACCCAACAGTAGCATGATCCTGGTGTTCAAGAGTCTTATGGCACCCAACAGTAGCATGATCCTGGTGTTCAAGAGTCTTATGGCACCCAACAGTAGCATGATCCTGGTGTTCAAGAGTCTTATGGCACCCAACAGTAGCATGATCCTGGTGTTCAAGAGTCTTATGGCACCCAACAGTAGCATGATCCTGGTGTTCAAGAGTCTTATGGCACCCAACAGTAGCATGATCCTGGTGTTCAAGAGTCTTATGGCACCCAACAGTAGCATGATCCTGGTGTTCAAGAGTCTTATGGCACCCAACAGTAGCATGATCCTGGTGTTCAAGAGTCTTATGGCACCCAACAGTAGCATGATCCTGGTGTTCAAGAGTCTTATGGCACCCAACAGTAGCATGATCCTGGTGTTCAAGAGTCTTATGGCACCCAACAGTAGCATGATCCTGGTGTTCAAGAGTCTTATGGCACCCAACAGTAGCATGATCCTGGTGTTCAAGAGTCTTATGGCAGCCAACAGTAGCATGATCCTGGTGTTCAAGAGTCTTATGGCACCCAACAGTAGCATGATCCTGGTGTTCAAGAGTCTTATGGCACCCAACAGTAGCATGATCCTGGTGTTCAAGAGTCTTATGGCACCCAACAGTAGCATGATCCTGGTGTTCAAGAGTCTTATGGCACCCAACAGTAGCATGATCCTGGTGTTCAAGAGTCTTATGGCACCCAACAGTAGCATGATCCTGGTGTTCAAGAGTCTTATGGCACCCAACAGTAGCATGATCCTGGTGTTCAAGAGTCTTATGGCACCCAACAGTAGCATGATCCTGGTGTTCAAGAGTCTTATGGCACCCAACAGTAGCATGATCCTGGTGTTCAAGAGTCTTATGGCAGCCAACAGTAGCATGATCCTGGTGTTCAAGAGTCTTATGGCACCCAACAGTAGCATGATCCTGGTGTTCAAGAGTCTTATGGCACCCAACAGTAGCATGATCCTGGTGTTCAAGAGTCTTATGGCACCCAACAGTAGCATGATCCTGGTGTTCAAGAGTCTTATGGCACCCAACAGTAGCATGATCCTGGTGTTCAAGAGTCTTATGGCACCCAACAGTAGCATGATCCTGGTGTTCAAGAGTCTTATGGCACCCAACAGTAGCATGATCCTGGTGTTCAAGAGTCTTATGGCACCCAACAGTAGCATGATCCTGGTGTTCAAGAGTCTTATGGCACCCAACAGTAGCATGATCCTGGTGTTCAAGAGTCTTATGGCACCCAACAGTAGCATGATCCTGGTGTTCAAGAGTCTTATGGCACCCAACAGTAGCATGATCCTGGTGTTCAAGAGTCTTATGGCAGCCAACAGTAGCATGATCCTGGTGTTCAAGAGTCTTATGGCACCCAACAGTAGCATGATCCTGGTGTTCAAGAGTCTTATGGCACCCAACAGTAGCATGATCCTGGTGTTCAAGAGTCTTATGGCACCCAACAGTAGCATGATCCTGGTGTTCAAGAGTCTTATGGCACCCAACAGTAGCATGATCCTGGTGTTCAAGAGTCTTATGGCACCCAACAGTAGCATGATCCTGGTGTTCAAGAGTCTTATGGCAGCCAACAGTAGCATGATCCTGGTGTTCAAGAGTCTTATGGCACCCAACAGTAGCATGATCCTGGTGTTCAAGAGTCTTATGGCACCCAACAGTAGCATGATCCTGGTGTTCAAGAGTCTTATGGCACCCAACAGTAGCATGATCCTGGTGTTCAAGAGTCTTATGGCACCCAACAGTAGCATGATCCTGGTGTTCAAGAGTCTTATGGCACCCAACAGTAGCATGATCCTGGTGTTCAAGAGTCTTATGGCACCCAACAGTAGCATGATCCTGGTGTTCAAGAGTCTTATGGCACCCAACAGTAGCATGATCCTGGTGTTCAAGAGTCTTATGGCACCCAACAGTAGCATGATCCTGGTGTTCAAGAGTCTTATGGCACCCAACAGTAGCATGATCCTGGTGTTCAAGAGTCTTATGGCACCCAACAGTAGCATGATCCTGGTGTTCAAGAGTCTTATGGCACCCAACAGTAGCATGATCCTGGTGTTCAAGAGTCTTATGGCACCCAACAGTAGCATGATCCTGGTGTTCAAGAGTCTTATGGCACCCAACAGTAGCATGATCCTGGTGTTCAAGAGTCTTATGGCACCCAACAGTAGCATGATCCTGGTGTTCAAGAGTCTTATGGCACCCAACAGTAGCATGATCCTGGTGTTCAAGAGTCTTATGGCACCCAACAGTAGCATGATCCTGGTGTTCAAGAGTCTTATGGCACCCAACAGTAGCATGATCCTGGTGTTCAAGAGTCTTATGGCAGCCAACAGTAGCATGATCCTGGTGTTCAAGAGTCTTATGGCACCCAACAGTAGCATGATCCTGGTGTTCAAGAGTCTTATGGCACCCAACAGTAGCATGATCCTGGTGTTCAAGAGTCTTATGGCACCCAACAGTAGCATGATCCTGGTGTTCAAGAGTCTTATGGCACCCAACAGTAGCATGATCCTGGTGTTCAAGAGTCTTATGGCACCCAACAGTAGCATGATCCTGGTGTTCAAGAGTCTTATGGCACCCAACAGTAGCATGATCCTGGTGTTCAAGAGTCTTATGGCACCCAACAGTAGCATGATCCTGGTGTTCAAGAGTCTTATGGCACCCAACAGTAGCATGATCCTGGTGTTCAAGAGTCTTATGGCACCCAACAGTAGCATGATCCTGGTGTTCAAGAGTCTTATGGCACCCAACAGTAGCATGATCCTGGTGTTCAAGAGTCTTATGGCACCCAACAGTAGCATGATCCTGGTGTTCAAGAGTCTTATGGCACCCAACAGTAGCATGATCCTGGTGTTCAAGAGTCTTATGGCACCCAACAGTAGCATGATCCTGGTGTTCAAGAGTCTTATGGCACCCAACAGTAGCATGATCCTGGTGTTCAAGAGTCTTATGGCACCCAACAGTAGCATGATCCTGGTGTTCAAGAGTCTTATGGCACCCAACAGTAGCATGATCCTGGTGTTCAAGAGTCTTATGGCACCCAACAGTAGCATGATCCTGGTGTTCAAGAGTCTTATGGCACCCAACAGTAGCATGATCCTGGTGTTCAAGAGTCTTATGGCAGCCAACAGTAGCATGATCCTGGTGTTCAAGAGTCTTATGGCACCCAACAGTAGCATGATCCTGGTGTTCAAGAGTCTTATGGCACCCAACAGTAGCATGATCCTGGTGTTCAAGAGTCTTATGGCACCCAACAGTAGCATGATCCTGGTGTTCAAGAGTCTTATGGCACCCAACAGTAGCATGATCCTGGTGTTCAAGAGTCTTATGGCACCCAACAGTAGCATGATCCTGGTGTTCAAGAGTCTTATGGCACCCAACAGTAGCATGATCCTGGTGTTCAAGAGTCTTATGGCACCCAACAGTAGCATGATCCTGGTGTTCAAGAGTCTTATGGCACCCAACAGTAGCATGATCCTGGTGTTCAAGAGTCTTATGGCACCCAACAGTAGCATGATCCTGGTGTTCAAGAGTCTTATGGCACCCAACAGTAGCATGATCCTGGTGTTCAAGAGTCTTATGGCACCCAACAGTAGCATGATCCTGGTGTTCAAGAGTCTTATGGCACCCAACAGTAGCATGATCCTGGTGTTCAAGAGTCTTATGGCACCCAACAGTAGCATGATCCTGGTGTTCAAGAGTCTTATGGCACCCAACAGTAGCATGATCCTGGTGTTCAAGAGTCTTATGGCACCCAACAGTAGCATGATCCTGGTGTTCAAGAGTCTTATGGCACCCAACAGTAGCATGATCCTGGTGTTCAAGAGTCTTATGGCACCCAACAGTAGCATGATCCTGGTGTTCAAGAGTCTTATGGCACCCAACAGTAGCATGATCCTGGTGTTCAAGAGTCTTATGGCACCCAACAGTAGCATGATCCTGGTGTTCAAGAGTCTTATGGCACCCAACAGTAGCATGATCCTGGTGTTCAAGAGTCTTATGGCACCCAACAGTAGCATGATCCTGGTGTTCAAGAGTCTTATGGCACCCAACAGTAGCATGATCCTGGTGTTCAAGAGTCTTATGGCACCCAACAGTAGCATGATCCTGGTGTTCAAGAGTCTTATGGCACCCAACAGTAGCATGATCCTGGTGTTCAAGAGTCTTATGGCAGCCAACAGTAGCATGATCCTGGTGTTCAAGAGTCTTATGGCAGCCAACAGTAGCATGATCCTGGTGTTCAAGAGTCTTATGGCACCCAACAGTAGCATGATCCTGGTGTTCAAGAGTCTTATGGCACCCAACAGTAGCATGATCCTGGTGTTCAAGAGTCTTATGGCACCCAACAGTAGCATGATCCTGGTGTTCAAGAGTCTTATGGCACCCAACAGTAGCATGATCCTGGTGTTCAAGAGTCTTATGGCACCCAACAGTAGCATGATCCTGGTGTTCAAGAGTCTTATGGCACCCAACAGTAGCATGATCCTGGTGTTCAAGAGTCTTATGGCACCCAACAGTAGCATGATCCTGGTGTTCAAGAGTCTTATGGCACCCAACAGTAGCATGATCCTGGTGTTCAAGAGTCTTATGGCACCCAACAGTAGCATGATCCTGGTGTTCAAGAGTCTTATGGCACCCAACAGTAGCATGATCCTGGTGTTCAAGAGTCTTATGGCACCCAACAGTAGCATGATCCTGGTGTTCAAGAGTCTTATGGCACCCAACAGTAGCATGATCCTGGTGTTCAAGAGTCTTATGGCACCCAACAGTAGCATGATCCTGGTGTTCAAGAGTCTTATGGCACCCAACAGTAGCATGATCCTGGTGTTCAAGAGTCTTATGGCACCCAACAGTAGCATGATCCTGGTGTTCAAGAGTCTTATGGCACCCAACAGTAGCATGATCCTGGTGTTCAAGAGTCTTATGGCACCCAACAGTAGCATGATCCTGGTGTTCAAGAGTCTTATGGCACCCAACAGTAGCATGATCCTGGTGTTCAAGAGTCTTATGGCACCCAACAGTAGCATGATCCTGGTGTTCAAGAGTCTTATGGCACCCAACAGTAGCATGATCCTGGTGTTCAAGAGTCTTATGGCACCCAACAGTAGCATGATCCTGGTGTTCAAGAGTCTTATGGCACCCAACAGTAGCATGATCCTGGTGTTCAAGAGTCTTATGGCACCCAACAGTAGCATGATCCTGGTGTTCAAGAGTCTTATGGCACCCAACAGTAGCATGATCCTGGTGTTCAAGAGTCTTATGGCACCCAACAGTAGCATGATCCTGGTGTTCAAGAGTCTTATGGCACCCAACAGTAGCATGATCCTGGTGTTCAAGAGTCTTATGGCACCCAACAGTAGCATGATCCTGGTGTTCAAGAGTCTTATGGCACCCAACAGTAGCATGATCCTGGTGTTCAAGAGTCTTATGGCACCCAACAGTAGCATGATCCTGGTGTTCAAGAGTCTTATGGCACCCAACAGTAGCATGATCCTGGTGTTCAAGAGTCTTATGGCACCCAACAGTAGCATGATCCTGGTGTTCAAGAGTCTTATGGCACCCAACAGTAGCATGATCCTGGTGTTCAAGAGTCTTATGGCACCCAACAGTAGCATGATCCTGGTGTTCAAGAGTCTTATGGCACCCAACAGTAGCATGATCCTGGTGTTCAAGAGTCTTATGGCACCCAACAGTAGCATGATCCTGGTGTTCAAGAGTCTTATGGCACCCAACAGTAGCATGATCCTGGTGTTCAAGAGTCTTATGGCACCCAACAGTAGCATGATCCTGGTGTTCAAGAGTCTTATGGCACCCAACAGTAGCATGATCCTGGTGTTCAAGAGTCTTATGGCACCCAACAGTAGCATGATCCTGGTGTTCAAGAGTCTTATGGCACCCAACAGTAGCATGATCCTGGTGTTCAAGAGTCTTATGGCACCCAACAGTAGCATGATCCTGGTGTTCAAGAGTCTTATGGCACCCAACAGTAGCATGATCCTGGTGTTCAAGAGTCTTATGGCACCCAACAGTAGCATGATCCTGGTGTTCAAGAGTCTTATGGCACCCAACAGTAGCATGATCCTGGTGTTCAAGAGTCTTATGGCACCCAACAGTAGCATGATCCTGGTGTTCAAGAGTCTTATGGCACCCAACAGTAGCATGATCCTGGTGTTCAAGAGTCTTATGGCAGCCAACAGTAGCATGATCCTGGTGTTCAAGAGTCTTATGGCACCCAACAGTAGCATGATCCTGGTGTTCAAGAGTCTTATGGCAGCCAACAGTAGCATGATCCTGGTGTTCAAGATCTGCCCAAATACGTTTCAATTTCAATCTTCACCATCGTCGACTTAGGAGGCGCCTGGCTAGAACGTCTGAGATTACGCCACTGAGGTTTTAGGAAGTTATCTCAGCCATTCCAGGATGCTGGGAATGGTTTTAACAATTTAGGTCAGAGGCGACGTAAGCATGCTAGTTGTTCCAAGAATTTGGGCCTAGTTACCATACACCAATTTTGAAAATTCGAAGCCGATTGCATGAGGCGTTTTCGAGTTATGGACGAAATGGAATCGAGAAGTCAGAGGAAGATAAACAAAAATGAAACAATGGGTTAAAGGTGCCCCAGTACCAAACAATGGGTACCTCTTAAAGGTGCCCCACCCCCACTCTTAAAGGTGCCCCACCGGGGGTACCAAACAATGGGTACCTCCTAAAGGTCCCCCACCGGGGGTACCAAACAATGGGTACCTCTTAAATGTGCCCCACCGGGGGTACCAAACAATGGGTACACCTCAGGAGTCTATAATGAGTACTCATTACCTCGGTGAAGCAAATAAAATGGTTCACGCACGAGAAAATCTTAAGATTTCTCTTGTCAGCAGTGTGAATATTTATTTTCTCTCACCACACCACTTTAATATATTGTCTGCTTGATTTTTTCTCTGTCTTTGGTGGCGTGTTTGTGTGTGGGTACTCACTTGTATCTACTCACACATGTGTGTTCACCATATGTACTCAATCATATGTGCTCATCTATATGTACTCGCCCATATGTGCTCACCTGATGTACTCACCCACATATGTTCACCTGTATGTACTCACACATGTGCTCACCTGTATGTACTCACATATATGCTTACCTGT
>NW_027201022.1:0-14588 GCF_038502225.1 Cherax quadricarinatus
ATTCATACAAATATACATTTCTCTATCACTTTATATATTTCTCTCTTTCTCTGTCTCTTGCAAATACGAACTGTTTAACCAGAGTTTCATTTGCAGATAATTTGCTTGTTTAACATATCCGTAGTGTAGCAGCGCCGCGCGGCCTCTTGCCAGGTTCCCTTTGATGGCCTTCAACTTTGCAAATTACTGCTAAGTTGATCGCTACACTTCGTTGTCACTTGGGAAGTGGGTTGACCTGGGTGTGTCTGTGCAGACTCAACCTTCAAAATCATGTGCTGTTTATGTTTGATGGAAAGGAGAGTGGTGCGTGTATATTTGGTTAAGATGAAGGTTGTGCGTGTTTGGTTAAGGTGAAGGTTGTGTGTGTTTGGTTAAGGTGAAGGTTGTGTGTGTTTGGTTAAGAGGAGAGAGATCTTTGTATGGTTGGTTAAGAGGAGAATGATGTTTGTATGTTTTTTTCGAGAGGAGAGCGAAGTTTGTTTTTGTTGGAGAGGAGAGTAATTTCTTTGTAATTAATGGGGTTATTGAAGAGCAAAGTGACGTTTGTGTGGTTGAGGAGTAGAGTGATATTTGTGTGGTTGGTGGGGAGAAGAGTGGAGTTGTGTGACTGAGCAGATGTTGTTCTGGAAGGAAGGCTGATGTTTATTTGGCTGGTTAAGAAAAGCGCAATGTTTGTGTGGATTATTCGGAGAGCGATGTCTGTGTAGGTTTAGAGGAGTGATATTTGTTTGGTTGGAGAGGAGAAAGAGAAGAGTGATATTTGTGGTTGGAGGAGAAGGAGAAGTGTTGTCTGTGCGAAAGGGGAAGAGAGGAAAGCTATGGTTAGGTGGTTCGTGGAGGCTAGAGTGATGTTTGTGAGATGGGCAATGAGAGTAACGTTTGTTTTGTTGGTGATAACGAGACTGATGTTTGTGTGACTGGTAGATAGACGAGTGATGTTTGTGTGACTGGTAGATAGGCGAGTGATGTTTGTGTTGTGGGTGGAGTGTGAAATTTGTTTGGTCGAATAGCAGAGTGATATCTGAGTTGGAAGGGAAGAAAAATGTTCTCATTACTGGAAAGGAGAAATATTGGTGTATTTGATGACACTGGAAGCAGTAGCGTCTTTGGTGAGCGGATGGATATGCTACCATGTTAATGTATGGGAAAAATATTTGCATGTTTGGTGAGGGCGAAGGAAATGATCACATGTTTTAGGTGGAAAGAGTACGTTCAGGTGTATTAGTCGGAGGTTACAAGAGGGGATACTGTAGTGAGGGGAGTGTTTGTGTTTTACCATGGAAGTGTTTGTTTTATCTGCAAGGCGTATGCATTTTTGTTGAGGGAATGTTTTTGTATTTCGGTGAGGAAGGGAGGGGTTGTGACGATGTACTAGGCTGGGGAGAGGGTGTCTACAATTAAAGTTTTGTTTAAGCGACAAAATGTAGTTTTAAAATGCATTAATGAGCTAATAATGTTGCAAATATATTGTTAGAAGTAAACAAACACAGGCTGCGGGTTGATAGCTACTCAGCCACCTGACAGTAGCTTCTCAGAATAGTTTACTTCCTCCCCTGAACTGCACATAACTACACAGTATAAGAAGCCTTTCTTCCTCAATTACTGGATTAACTTGGTCTGCATACCACGGAGAATACCTAAGTGAAGTGGTCCCGTATATTAGCTGCCTCTCTCTTCCAGTAAGAGACTCATGTGATCCCTGGATGACTACGTACAATATCTACACTCAAGAAAATTATAAATCAGCTGAATCCGGATCTGAACCCGGTCATCACTGGAGATCTGCCGCGTGTAAACTATCAGATAAATTTAGTGTAGTCACATACATCTACAACAGATTATGGTAATTTTGGGATGTTTTCACACTGATAATGTAAGAGCCAAAGCAGTTTGAAGAATTTATATTATGCGAAGCTCTTGCAGCTTGGTCAAGTTTTTGAAGGAGACGTTTAACAGATTTCCTCAAAATAATGAAAAAAATCCTGATGTCTAATTTCATAAATGGCTGAATTATGACCATTTATAGTGTTAAAAACTACCATTTTTTAACATTTTTTTTTGTATTGTAATTCCATAGTTTTTAAACTTTAATCCCTTATTAGCAATGTCATCCAGTACGGATTAAAAAAATAGTATTTTATGATAGATGGCAAATTTGAAGAATAAGTTCTTGCTTACTGTGAGAAACTGTATGATTGAAGAACTGCCTGTAACTGTTTAGATACGGAAGCCAAGCGAGAGATGTTGCAAATGTATGGATTAGCGAGGCTCAGATTAGCTCATGAAAAAGATGGCGGGACCGTTTGCCAGGGTCAGCAGCTAGTTATCATTTTTTAAGACTCCACTATCAAGTGTACAACAGTGGATGAGACGGTCTGACAATCTGTTTTCGTACTGACTGGTAGTTGTGCATTTTGTTTACAAGTTAGTCTAGTAAATCTGAAGTTTGTCAGAAAGTTATCTAATTTTCATATGTCCAATATGTCGGCTGGCACTTATTTCTTGTATCAACATTAAAAGGTTTGCACCATCTCAAGCTACATCAATTATCCTGCCCTGTTCATAATATATTTGATTTGAAAACCAATATTTGGCTCTTTATATTCTATCTACAACGTGATCTGCAATTTGTAAAAAAAAAAAAAAAGTATCCCTTGTTCTTATATTGAAATTTTTTTGTTTAGGTATTTGCATGAACCTCAGCGTAATCTGCAGTGAACCCCTGGAGGACGGTCAAGACATACATGTACTTCGTGAAAACGAAATTATAGGTACTAATAAAGCTTTTGAAGAACGAGGTGACACATTTACTGTAAGGGCAGGCCAATTTATGCATAAACAAAGTCGCTTCGATTTTTGCCACAAAAATACTAATAAATGAAATCTGAGAAAAGGTAATGCACTGCCATCCATGAGTCGCTGTTCTCTTCAATCTAGTGAAGTTAAATTTTAATTCAGGAAATACTTCTTATGCTGTGAACATCCTCTTAAGTTTTAAGTAAAGGAGAGAAGCTGTGATGTGTTTCCAGCCAGAACAAATGACTTTCAGTCCACTAATGTTGCTGATGGTAGAAAGCGTGCAGAAAGTTGGGCTGAGACTGTTAACAGTAGAATTAAGTTCGCTTAAGGCTTACACAAAGAAGATGAAATCTACAACCAGATTTGCAGCAACAATTTCCCATCACGGAAAACAGATACCCAGAGCCATCCAAGTTCTGGAGCCATGACATACAACAACTCCAGGCAGGCACTTAAGGGGCACGTAAGTACCCCTGTCTTTTAATAACATGTTCATTTTTCCACTATAATCTACCTTGTCCATAATTACTATTTCATTTGCCTTGTCTGTTTCGTAAGCTGAAGTCTAGGATCTTGTCCTCAGTGATTTAAGTTATACCATGAATTAAGGAAAGATCCTGGACTTCACCTTACGAAACAAAGGAAATACGATAGTAATTATAGACAGTGTATAGTATAGTGGAAAAATGAGCATGTTATTAGAAGACGAGAAAACCTACGTGCCTCTTAAGGATAATAAAGATGAACAGCTATTTACTAGTAACCTGGTAAAGACAATAATGCATACAGTGTCGACTGTATAAAGGCTGAACTTGACCCCTTTCCAAACATTTTAATTACTATTCTCAACAACGTTAATTTAGTGGCACTGAAAAGCACAGTGTCGAATATCATATACAAATTTTATGGAAACCACAAACTGTCAGATGTTGACGAATAGAAACTAAAACTAGTAGGAGCCGCTGCAAATCTCATCAAGATGTCATTAAGTACAGTGAACCATGTGCTATTAGATATCCAACTTGAGAGGATTTGTGTTCTTTGGAAAAAAATGAGTTTGTACCCTAGTCCCAGCGCCTTGGGCAGAGTGTTGTACTGCATCAATAGGACACGCTGTTATGCAAGCGGCCACACCAAGAGATCTATTTGCAGAAATTCAGATCGGCATCGCAGTGCAAATGCATCACCATTTCGGATTTAAGTTATTATTCATGCATTGTACAACCTGCGATTCAGTTCATCATATTCTGAAGTTCAAAGGTTGGAACGTTCTTTAACTAGAAGTCTGGGCACTGATATTCCTGGTATTACTTCACATTTCCTCCAGTTTGTTGCAGTTCCAGCGGACATCATCGCCACACTACATGGCCATGTTAAGAACAATAACCAAACAAGTTCCCAGGCTTCCTTCAACACTCGATAATATGACAGTTGTTGGAAAAATCAGAATTCACTACTGCGAGCCATCAGTCATTAATAATCTATCATTGTTCTAAAATACACTGTAATGCTTCGGCTACTTTCAATAGAGCCAACATGTAAGTTAGATGTGCTCTAGAAAGCTTCAGCTACTTTATGTAGAGCCAAAATACAAGTTGGATGTTCTCTAGAAAGCTTCAGTTCCTTTCTGTAGAGCCAACATATAAGTTAGATGTCCTCTAGAAAGCTTCAGCTACTTTCTGTAGAGCCAAAATACAAGTTAGATGTTCTCTAGAAAGCGGTACGGCCTATTTGTGCATCAAGGCCTGAGATGGTCAGGTATGAGGCAAGCTGTTTCTAGTGGTGTCATACAGGCCAGTCTTCGAATATATTTTTACCTATGATTTATATTTGTATGGTTCCTAGGACATTAGTTGCATTTATTCCGCCTTATTGGTTGTGTCGCCCACAGACGCCAGTAGACAGAATGTTAAGCCGGTCCTTACCTTTGACTGACAACTGCCAGACCATTATTACTAATGAATGTACTAACAGTGATCTACGTTCGATAGTATATCGGTTAAGAACATTGAACATAAATTGAGGCTCCATAGATGCATCTGACATACCATCTCTCGGTTCGGTCTGGCAGAGGTGCTTGTAATGGGATATGCTCCAGATGAGCTGGACTCATGCTCAGCGGTAAGGCCGTGGCAAGAACAGACCGCGGACACTTCGTAGTTGAAGATACTTTAAATATAATTCTTACATCTCAGGCATTCGAAGTTCCACTTCCTGAGGAAGGTAACGATGATAACGAAGAAACTGTTAAATAAACTGACATCCAGATAAAATATAGTTCAGATGATAGATCCCCAACGCTTGTTATTGCAAACTGTTCATTTCAGAAACTAAAGGCAAGTGAGTTAAACTCTGCAAATACATGTTCAGGTGTTCTCAAAAGAAAACAACAAAATCTGGACAATCAAAGACATGTTTCAACCAACAATCCGACCGAACAGTTGCTGTTACAATACATGAAAATGCTGGGAATACTTGTCACGTTCATTAAATCTGAACGTCCTAGAAAGTGATTGCTTCATTTGCAATGTCTTCAAGAGATGATGCCTTACTTCAGGCTGCTGGCTATCCTTTGCAACAAGTGCGAGTGCTTCCATCTGCAGCAGATGCTTCACTCCAGCCGCAAATCAGATGCATTTGCGTTCTTCAGCACTGGAAAACAGGTTATTCACTGAAGTGATCGCTACTGGGATGGAATTCCTTCATATATGGTCATTGAACAGGTGTTCATATAAAGCATGAAATATCCTGGTGGCAAGCCACAAGGGCGAGGAATGTCAGAGGTACAGCGTACATGGTCTTTACTGTCCAAGCCAGGAAGTAAAGACATCAATGGATGTATGCAAGAATTTACAGGAAAGATGTATGCAGCCAGAGAGCAGCACAAACATGCATCAGATGACAGACAAAGGAGAGTTGAAAGTGATACACGTGCATTTCTTCGAAACAAGTTTGATGCAGACATCCCTTGCAACATCGTAACAGATCTTACGACTGTTGATACCCAAAATGTACACAAAGCAAATGAAGCAGGTAGCAAAAACCTTGAGAACAAGAGAGGGAAAAACGATTTCTAGTACATGTTCAAGGAAGAGAATCAGGCTGTAAAACTTTCCCAGAAGATTTCGGAAAAGTTAATGGTGAATCCATTTACGATAATTCACAACTGTTGTTTAAATGTTTGAAAAACAGCTGCAGAGGCCTTGACTGGCAATGTTGCTTACATCTACAATGAGTGTTATGCAGTACTCGATCAGTGATGCCTAAAGGAAATGGACTTCTTCGAGAGGCCAACAAGCTGTCACTTTCCGACGCACTTCAGAGATCAGCACAACGTGTACACATACTCTGCACAAAACTGACAAGTGTTTTGTACTTGGAGGTGGATCAGTACTTGAAAGGTTCCAATGGTCACGAGACAGAGCATTTGGTTGCAGTCATCAGTCATTTTCTGTCGTTCGCCTTGCTCAACAATTTTCAGTGCCTTTATACTCTTTAATATGGGTTCTCTACAGATTCTGTTGGTCTCCAGTTTCTTTTTTTTCCGGTTGGCATGAATCTTTCTTACCTACAGGCACGTTCCTATGGTAACTAAATGGTGTGTGTGTACTCACCTAGTTGCACTCACCTAGTTGAGGTTGCGGGGTTCGAGTCCGAGCTCCTGGCCCCACCTCTTCACTGATCGCTACTAGGTCACTCTCCCTGAGCCGTGAGCTTTATCATACCTCTGCTTAAAGCTATGTATGGATCCTGCCTCCACTACATCGCTTCCCAAACTATTCCACTTACTGACTACTCTGTGGCTGAAGAAATACTTCCTAACATCCCTGTGATTCATCTGTGTCTTCAGCTTCCAACTGTGTCCCCTTGTTACTGTGTCCAATCTCTGGAACATCCTGCCTTTGTCCACCTTGTCAATTCCTCTCAGTATTTTGTATGTCGTTATCATGTCCCCCCTATCTCTCCTGTCCTCCAGTGTCGTCAGGTTGATTTCCCTTAACCTCTCCTCGTAGGACATACCTCTTTGCTCTGGGACTAGTCTTGTTGCAAACCTTTGCACTTTCTCTAGTTTCTTCACGTGCTTGGCTAGGTGTGGGTTCCAAACTGGTGCCGCATACTCCAATATGGGCCTAACGTACACGGTGTACAGTGTCCTGAATGATTCCTTATTAAGATGTCGGAATGCTGTTCTGAGGTTTGCTAGGCGCCCATATGCTGCAGCAGTTATTTGGTTGATGTGCGCTTCAGGAGATGTGCCTGGTGTTATACTCACCCCAAGATCTTTTTCCTTGAGTGAGGTTTGTAGTCTCTGACCCCCTAGACTGTACTCCGTCTGCGGCCTTCTTTGCCCTTCCCCAATCTTCATGACTTTGCACTTGGTGGGATTGAACTCCAGGAGCCAATTGCTGGACCAGGTCTGCAGCCTGTCCAGATCCCTTTGTAGTTCTGCCTGGTCTTCGATCGAGTGTATTCTTCTCATCAACTTCACGTCATCTGCAAACAGGGACACCTCAGAGTCTATTCCTTCCGTCATGTCGTTCACAAATACCAGAAACAGCACTGGTCCTAGGACTGACCCCTGCGGGACCCCGCTGGTCACAGGTGCCCACTCTGACACCTCGCCACGTACCATGACTCGCTGCTGTCTTCCTGACAAGTATTCCCTGATCCATTGTAGTGCCTTCCCTGTGTGTGTGTGTGTGTATGTGTGTGTGTGTGTGTGTGTGTGTGTGTGTGTGTGTGTGTGTGTGTGTGTGTGTGTGTGTGTGTGCGTGTACTCAACTAGTAGCACTCACCTAGTTGTGATTGCAGGGGTCGAGATACAACTCCTGGCCCCGCCTCTTCACTGGCCGCTACTAGGTCACTCTTCCTGCTCCATGAGTTTTATCATACCTCTTCTTAAAGCTCTGTATGGACTCTGCCTCAACTACATCACTTCTTGACAACTCTGTGACAGAAGAAATATTTCCTAACATCCCTCTGATTCATCTGAGTCTTCAACTTCCAACTGTGACCCCTTGTTGCTGTGTCCCATCTCTGGAATATCCTGTCTCTATCCACCTTGTCAATTCCTCACAGTATTTCATATGCCATTATCATATCTCCTCTATATCTTCTGTCCTCCAGTGTCGTTAGGTCGGTTTCTCTTAACCTCTCCTCGTAGGACATTTCCCTTCGTGCCGGGGCCAATCTTGCACTTTCTCTAATTACGTTACATGCTTGGCTAGGTGTGGGTTGCAAACTGGTGCTGCATACTCCAATATAGGTCTAACTTACATGGTGTAAAGGCTCCTGAACGATTCATTATTGAGATGTCGAAATGCTATTCTTAGGTTTTCTAGGCGCCCGTATGCTCCAACAATTATTTGGTAGATGTGCACCTCAGGCGATGTGCCCGGTGTTGTACTTACCTCAAGATCCTTTTCCTTGAGTGAGGTTTGTAGTCTCTGGCTCCCTACACTGTAATCCGTCTTCGGTTTTCTTTGTCCTTCTCATAAACTTCACATCATCTGCAAACAGACACATTTCTGAGTCTATTCCTTCCGTCATGTCATTCACATTTATCAGAAAAAGCACCGGGCCTAGGTCTGACCCCTGTGGAACCCCGCTCGTCACAGACGCCCACTCTGACACCTCGTCACGTACCACGAGTACTTGTTGCCTCCCTGTCAGGTAATCTCTGATCCATTGCAGTGCCCTACCTGTTATGTGTGCCTGATCCTCTAGCTTTTGCATTTATCTCTTGTGAGGAATTGTGTCGAAGGCTTTCTTGCAGTCCAAGAAAAAGTACTCTACCCACCCCACTCTCTCTCGTGTCTTACTTCCTTTACCTTGCCATAAAACTCCAGTAGGGTTGTGTTACAGGATTTTCCTTCCCTGAATCTGTGCTGGTTGTTGTTTATAAGTTTGTTCCATTCTAGGTGCTTCGCCACTCTCCTCCTGATAATCTTCTCTATGACTTTACATGCTATACACGTCAATGACGATGGTCTGTAGTTTAGTGCCTCGTGTCTGTCTCCCTTCTCAAAAATGGGGACTACATTTGTCCTCTTTCATACCTCAGGTAGTTGCCCAGTTTCAGTGGATGTGTTGAAAATTGTTGTTAGCGGCACACATAGCATCTCTGCTCCCTCTCTAAGGACCCATGGAGAGATATAGTCCGGTCCTACCTCGTTGGAGGTATCAAGTTCACTTAGCAGTTTCTTCACCTCTTCCTCGGTTGTGTGCACTTCATCAAGCATTTTCTGGCATATTCCTTGTTGATGTAACCCCCTATTCTGACTTCCTGGAGTCCTTCCTGTCTCCACTGTAAATACTTCCTTAAATTTCATGTTGAGCTCCTAGTATACTTCTTGGTCGTTTCTTCTGAGCTCCCCACCTTCTTTCATCAGCCTGATTACCTGGTCATTGACTCTTGTCTTCCTCCTGATGTAGCTATACAACAGCTATGGGTCAGACTTGACTTTCGATACTATGTCGTTTTCGTACTGTCGCTGGGCCTTCCTCCTTATCTGCGCATTCTCGTTTCTGGCTCTGCGGCTGATCTATTTTCTTGGTTCCTTTGTCTTCTGTAATTCTCCCATTCTCTAGCGCACTTAGTTTTTGCCTCCTTACACCTTCGGGTAAACCAAGGGTTCGTTCTGGTCTTCCCATTACTTCTGTTGCCCTTGAGAACTAACCTTTCCTCTGCCTCCATGCATTTTGTCGTCACATAGTCATTTTGTTTACCGATTTTCCTACCAGTTCTCTTACTCACCGAACCTCCTGCAGGAAGTTCTTCATGCCTGTGTAGTCCCCCCTTTTGTAGCTTGTTTTTTTTTCATCCTATTCCTGTTACCCTCTCCACTTGTAACTTTACTATATATTCAAAGCTCAGAACCACCTAATCACTAGCTCGGAGGGGTCTTTCATACATGATGTCCTCGATGTCTGAGCTGAGGGTGAATATATGATCAAGTCTTGCTGGTTCATCCTCACCTCTCTCTCTCTGGTAGTGTCCTTAATATGTTGATACATGAGGATTTGCAGTGCTACATCCATCATCTTGGATCTCCATGTTTTGGGACCCCCATGTGGCTCCAAGGGTTTCCCAATCTCTTTGTGATTGAAAACACCCATAACTAGAAGCTTTTCTCTTCCCATGTGAGCTCTGCCACCTCAACCAGTGTATCCACCATTGCTCTGTTGCTCTGTTCATATTCTTCTCTTGGCCTCCTGGAGTTCTGTGGCGGGTTGTACATCACTGCAATGACTACCTTATGTCTTCCAGACTGAACTGTGCTTATGTAGTCTATTTCGCCCATTTCGTCCATTCCTTCCATTTCCTCAAATCCCCATCGGTTTTTAATGAGCTGTGCCACTCATCCTCCTACTCTGCTCGCTCTATCTTTCCTCAGGATTTGATATCCAGGTGGGAAGATTGCATCTGTTATCCTGAGAGTTTCGTTTCTGCGAGTGCTATAATGTCTGGGGATGTCTCCTTGATAACAGAGACCTGGCTCAATCTGAAAGATAGAGAGATGCCCTCTGAATGTCACATACAAGGCTATAAATTATTCCACACTGACAGGGTCGACAGGAAGGGTGGTGGAGTAGCGATGTATGTCAGAGACAATTTAAATTGTTGTATTAGACAAGATATAAAAGTAGAAGCGTCAGCCACTGAATCTGTTTGGTTACAGCTTCTCGAGGGCCGAGAAAAACTAATTTTGGGTGTGATTTACAGGGCCCCAAATCTTGATAGGGAGTGCAGTAAACTTCTATGGGACGAAATTCGTAAGGCATCTACATACGAAAATGTTGTGCTAATGGGAGATTTCAACTATAGACAGACTGACTGGAGCAATTTGACAGGAAATCTAGAGTCAGGTGACTTTCTTGATACGATCCAGGATTGTTTTTTAAAACAGTTTGTGACAGAGCCAACTAGGGGAAATAACCTCCTTGACTTGGTTCTTGCCAGTAGAGAAACACTAATTAATAATCTTGAGGTTAATGATGAGCTTGGGGAAAGTGATCACAAATCACTCAGTTTTAATATATCGTGGAATTCCCCTAATAATGACAATCAAGTCTCCGTCCCTGACTTTCGCTTGGCTGATTTCATAGGACTGAAAAATTACTTAGGTGGGCTGAATTGGAATGACCTGACTAAGGGTCAGGTAGGTGGTGATGGTTGCCGATATGATGCTTTCCAGGGCATAGTTCTAGCTGCTCAGTCAAATTATGTTCCAAATAGGGAAATCAGATCAAACAAAAATGATCCTAAATGGATGAATAATAGATTAAAATATCTGATTGGTCAAAAGAGAGGCATATATAGGCAAATCAAAAGAGGAGAGGGGCAATTAAGAAATCGATATATTTAGTTAAAGAGAGAAATAAAAAAGGGAATTAGAAAAGCAAAAAGAGATTATGAGGTTAAAGTTGCAAGAGAATCGAAGACTAACCCAAAAGGATTCTTTCAGGTTTACAGAAGTAAGATCAGGGACAAGATAGGCCCACTCAAAAGTTCCTCGGGTCAGCTCACTGACAGTGATAAGGAAATGTGTAGAATTTTTAACACACACTTCCTCTCAGTTTTTACACAGGAGGATACAAGCGATATTCCAGAAATGATAAATTATGTAGAACAGGACGATAATAAACTGTGCACGATTAGGGTCACAAGTGACATGGTCCTTAGGCAAATAGATAAATTAAAACCTAACAAATCCCCAGGCCCTGATGAACTGTATGCAAGGGTTCTAAAGGAATGTAAAGAGGAGCTTAGCAAACCTTTGGCTAATCTTTTCAACATTTCACTACAAACTGGCATGGTGCCTGATAAGTGGAAAATGGCAAATGTGATACCTATTTTTAAAGCAGGTGACAGGTCCTTAGCTTCGAACTATAGACCAATAAGCCTAACCTCCATAGTGGGAAAATTTATGGAATCAATAATTGCCGAGGCAGTTCGTAGCCACCTTGAAAAGCATAAATTAATCAACGAATCTCAGCATGGTTTTACAAAGGGGAGTTCCTGCCTTACGAATTTATTAACTTTTCTCACTAAGGTATTTGAGGAGGTAGATCATGGTAATGAATATGATATTGTGTATATGGACTTCAGTAAGGCTTTTGACAGGGTCCCACATCAGAGACTATTGAGGAAAATTAAGGCACATTGAATAGGAGGAGAAATTATTTCCTGGATAGAGGCATGGTTGACAAATAGGCAGCAGAGAGTTTGCATAAATGGGGAGAAATCAGAGTGGGGAAGCGTCACGAGCGGTGTTCCACAGGGGTCAGTGTTGGGTCCCCTGCTGTTCACAATCTACACAAACGACATAGATGAGGGCATAAAGAGCGACAACGGCAAGTTTGCCGATGACACCAAAATAGGCCGTCGAATTCATTCTGACGAGGACATTCGAGCACTCCAGGAAGATTTGAATAGACTGATGCAGTGGTCGGAGAAGTGGCAGATGCAGTTTAATATAGACAAATACAAAGTTCTAAATGTTGGACAGGACAATAACCATGCCACATATAAACTAAATAATGTAGATCTTAATATTACGGATTGCGAAAAAGATTTAGGAGTTCTGTTTAGCAGTAATCTGAAACCAAGACAACAGTGCATAAGTGTTCGCAATAAAGCTAATAGAATCCTTGGCTTCATATCAAGACGCATAAATAATAGGAGTCCTCAGGTTGTTCTTCAACTCTATACATCCTTGGTTAGGCCTCATTTAGATTATGCTGCACAGTTTTGGTCACCGTATTACAGAATGGATATAAATGCTCTGGAAAATGTACAAAGGAGGATGACAAAGTTGATCCCATGTATCAGAAACCTTCCGTATGAGGATAGACTAAGGGCCCTGAATCTGCACTCTCTAGAAAGACGTAGAATTAGGGGGGATATGATTGAGGTGTATAAACGGAAGACAGGAATAAATAAAGGGGATGTAAATAGTGTGCTGAAAATATCTAGCCTAGACAGGACTCGCAGCAATGGTTTTAAGTTGGAAAAATTCAGATTCATGAAGGATATAGGAAAGTACTGGTTTGGTAATAGAGTTGTGGATGAGTGGAACAAACTCCCGAGTACAGTTATAGAGGCCAGAACGTTGTGTAGCTTTAAAAATAGGTTGGATAAATACATGAGTGGATGTGGGTGGGTGTGAGTTGGACCTGATAGATTGTGCTACCAGGTCGGTTGCCGTGTTCCTCCCTTAAGTCAATGTGACCTGACCTGACTAGGTTGGGTGCATTGGCTTAAGCCGGTAGGAGACTTGGACCTTCCTCACATGGGCCAGTAGGCCTTCTGCAGTGTTCCTTCGTTCTTATGTTCTTTCATGTCACTCCTCACATTTATATGCCATTCAATCTGCATTAGTATACCAAACCTTCAACTTCTTTTCTAAAACTGTAATTTGGGGAGAACATTGGAGTTGGGGGAGTGGAAGAGACATCTGAGTCTTCAACTTCCAATTGTTACCCCTTGTTGCTGTGTACCATCTCTGGAACATCCTGTCTCCGTCCACCTTGTCAATTCTTCTCAGTATTTTATATGTCGTTATCATATCCCACCTATCTCTCCTGTCTTCATGTGTCGTCAGGTCGATTTCCCTTAACCTCTCCTTGTAGGACATCTTGGTTTCGGGACTAGTCTTGTTGCAAACCTCTGCACTTTCACTAGTTTCCTTATGTTCTTGGCTAGGTGTGGGTTCCAAACTGGTGCTGCATATTCCAATATTCGCCTAACATACACAATGTACAGGGTCCTGAACGATTCCTTATTAAGATGTCGAAATGCTGTTCTTAGGTTTGCTAGGCGCCCGTATGCTCCAACAAGTCCAAGAAAATACTATCTATCCACCCCTCTCTCTCTCTTGTATTACTGCTGTCACCCTGTCATACAACTCCAGTAGGGTTGTGACACAGGATTTTGCAGTACCTGTAATCATGCTGGTTGTCGTTGATAAGCACATTCGTTTCTAGGTCCTCCACCACTGTTCTCCATGATGTACTCACCTATTTGTACTCACCTATTTGTGGTTGCAGGGGTCGAGTCTTAGCTCCTGGCCCCGCCTCTTCACCGGTTGCTACTGGGCCCTCTCTCTCCCCGCTCCATGAGCTTTATCAAACCTCGTCTTAAAACTGTGTATGGTTCCTGCCTCCACTACGTAATTTTCTAGGCTATTCCACTGCCTTACAACTCTATGACTGAAGAAATACTTCCTAATATCTCTCTGACTCATTTGTGTCTTCAACTTCCAATTGTGGCCTCTTGTTTCTGTGTCCCCTCCCTGGAACATCCTGTCTTTGTCCACCTTGTCTATTCCACGCAGTATTTTATATGTCGTTATCATGTCTCCCCTGACCCTCCTGTCCTCCAGCGTCGTCAGGCCGATTTCCCTTAATCTTTCTTCATAGGACATTCCCCTTAGCTCTGGAACTAACCTTGTCGCAAACCTTTGTACTTTCTCTAGTTTCTTGACGTGCTTTATCAAGTGCGGGTTCCAAACAGGTGCTGCATACTCCAGTATGGGCCTGACATACACGGTGTACAGTGTCTTGAACGATTCCTTACTAAGGTATCGGAATGCTGTTCTCAGGTTTGCCAGGCGCCCATATGCTGCAGCAGTTATCTGATTGATGTGTGCTTCCGGAGACATGCTCGGTGTTATACTCACCCCAAGATCTTTCTCCTTGAGTGAGGTTTGCAGTCTTTGGCCACCTAGCCTATACTCTGACTGTGGTCTTCTGTGCCCTTCCCATATCTTCATGACTTTGCATTT
>NW_027201023.1:0-14582 GCF_038502225.1 Cherax quadricarinatus
GTGTTGTCACACTACTGGAGAGTGTTGTCGCACTACTGGAGAGTGTTGTCACACTACTGGAGTGTGTTGTCACACTACTGGAGAGTGTTGTCGCACTACTGGAGTGTGTTGTCACACTACTGGAGAGTGTTGTCACACTACTGGAGAGTGTTGTCACACTACTGGAGTGTGTTGTCACACTACTGGAGAGTGTTGTCGCACTACTGGAGAGTGTTGTCACACTACTGGAGAGTGTTGTCGCACTACTGGAGAGTGTTGTCGCACTACTGGAGAGTGTTGTCACACTACTGGAGAGTGTTGTCGCACTACTGGAGAGTGTTGTCACACTACTGGAGAGTGTTGTCACACTACTGGAGTGTGTTGTTACGCTACTGGAGAGTGTTGTCACACTACTGGAGAGTGTTGTCACACTGCTGGAGAGTGTTGTCACACTACTGGAGTGTGTTGTCACACTACTGGAGAGTGTTGTCACACTACTGGAGAGTGTTGTCGCACTACTGGAGAGTGTTGTCACACTACTGGAGAGTGTTGTCACACTACTGGAGAGTGTTGTCACACTACTGGAGAGTGTTGTCACACTACTGGAGAGTGTTGTCACACTACTGGAGAGTGTTGTCACACTACTGGAGAGTGTTGTCACACTACTGGAGAGTGTTGTCACACTACTGGAGAGTGTTGTCACACTACTGGAGAGTGTTGTCGCACTACTGGAGAGTGTTGTCACACTACTGGAGAGTGTTGTCACACTACTGGAGAGTGTTGTCACACTACTGGAGAGTGTTGTCACACTACTGGAGAGTGTTGTCACACTACTGGAGAGTGTTGTCACACTACTGGAGAGTGTTGTCACACTACTGGAGAGTGTTGTCACACTACTGGAGAGTGTTGTCACACTACTGGAGAGTGTTGTCACACTACTGGAGAGTGTTGTCACACTACTGGAGAGTGTTGTCACACTACTGGAGAGTGTTGTCGCACTACTGGAGAGTGTTGTCACACTACTGGAGAGTGTTGTCACACTACTGGAGAGTGTTGTCACACTACTGGAGAGTGTTGTCACACTACTGGAGAGTGTTGTCACACTACTGGAGAGTGTTGTCACACTACTGGAGAGTGTTGTCACACTACTGGAGAGTGTTGTCACACTACTGGAGAGTGTTGTCACACTACTGGAGAGTGTTGTCACACTACTGGAGAGTGTTGTCACACTACTGGAGAGTGTTGTCACACTACTGGAGAGTGTTGTCACACTACTGGAGAGTGTTGTCACACTACTGGAGAGTGTTGTCACACTACTGGAGAGTGTTGTCACACTACTGGAGAGTGTTGTCACACTACTGGAGAGTGTTGTCACACTACTGGAGAGTGTTGTCACACTACTGGAGAGTGTTGTCACTCTACTGGAGAGTGTTGTCACACTACTGGAGAGTGTTGTCACACTACTGGAGAGTGTTGTCACACTACTGGAGAGTGTTGTCGCACTACTGGAGAGTGTTGTCACACTACTGGAGAGTGTTGTCACACTACTGGAGAGTGTTGTCACACTACTGGAGAGTGTTGTCACACTACTGGAGAGTGTTGTCGCACTACTGGAGAGTGTTGTCACACTACTGGAGAGTGTTGTCACACTACTGGAGAGTGTTGTCACACTACTGGAGAGTGTTGTCACACTACTGGAGAGTGTTGTCACACTACTGGAGAGTGTTGTCACACTACTGGAGAGTGTTGTCACACTACTGGAGAGTGTTGTCACACTACTGGAGAGTGTTGTCACACTACTGGAGAGTGTTGTCACACTACTGGAGAGTGTTGTCACACTACTGGAGAGTGTTGTCACACTACTGGAGAGTGTTGTCACACTACTGGAGAGTGTTGTCACACTACTGGAGAGTGTTGTCGCACTACTGGAGAGTGTTGTCACACTACTGGAGAGTGTTGTCACACTACTGGAGAGTGTTGTCACACTACTGGAGAGTGTTGTCACACTACTGGAGAGTGTTGTCACACTACTGGAGAGTGTTGTCACACTACTGGAGAGTGTTGTCACACTACTGGAGAGTGTTGTCACACTACTGGAGAGTGTTGTCACACTACTGGAGAGTGTTGTCACACTACTGGAGAGTGTTGTCACACTACTGGAGAGTGTTGTCACACTACTGGAGAGTGTTGTCACACTACTGGAGAGTGTTGTCACACTACTGGAGAGTGTTGTCACACTACTGGAGAGTGTTGTCACACTACTGGAGAGTGTTGTCACACTACTGGAGAGTGTTGTCACACTACTGGAGAGTGTTGTCACACTACTGGAGAGTGTTGTCACACTACTGGAGAGTGTTGTCACACTACTGGAGAGTGTTGTCACACTACTGGAGAGTGTTGTCACACTACTGGAGAGTGTTGTCACACTACTGGAGAGTGTTGTCACACTACTGGAGAGTGTTGTCACACTACTGGAGAGTGTTGTCACACTACTGGAGAGTGTTGTCACACTACTGGAGAGTGTTGTCACACTACTGGAGAGTGTTGTCACACTACTGGAGAGTGTTGTCACACTACTGGAGAGTGTTGTCACACTACTGGAGAGTGTTGTCACACTACTGGAGAGTGTTGTCACACTACTGGAGAGTGTTGTCACACTACTGGAGAGTGTTGTCACACTACTGGAGAGTGTTGTCACACTACTGGAGAGTGTTGTCACACTACTGGAGAGTGTTGTCACACTACTGGAGAGTGTTGTCACACTACTGGAGAGTGTTGTCACACTACTGGAGAGTGTTGTCACACTACTGGAGAGTGTTGTCACACTACTGGAGAGTGTTGTCACACTACTGGAGAGTGTTGTCGCACTACTGGAGAGTGTTGTCACACTACTGGAGAGTGTTGTCACACTACTGGAGAGTGTTGTCACACTACTGGAGAGTGTTGTCACACTACTGGAGAGTGTTGTCGCACTACTGGAGAGTGTTGTCACACTACTGGAGAGTGTTGTCACACTACTGGAGAGTGTTGTCACACTACTGGAGAGTGTTGTCACACTACTGGAGAGTGTTGTCACACTACTGGAGAGTGTTGTCACACTACTGGAGAGTGTTGTCACACTACTGGAGAGTGTTGTCACACTACTGGAGAGTGTTGTCACACTACTGGAGAGTGTTGTCACACTACTGGAGTGTGTTGTCACACTACTGGAGAGTGTTGTCACACTACTGGAGAGTGTTGTCACACTACTGGAGAGTGTTGTCACACTACTGGAGAGTGTTGTCACACTACTGGAGAGTGTTGTCACACTACTGGAGAGTGTTGTCACACTACTGGAGAGTGTTGTCACACTACTGGAGAGTGTTGTCACACTACTGGAGAGTGTTGTCACACTACTGGAGAGTGTTGTCACACTACTGGAGAGTGTTGTCACACTACTGGAGAGTGTTGTCACACTACTGGAGAGTGTTGTCACACTACTGGAGAGTGTTGTCACACTACTGGAGAGTGTTGTCACACTACTGGAGAGTGTTGTCACACTACTGGAGAGTGTTGTCACACTACTGGAGAGTGTTGTCACACTACTGGAGAGTGTTGTCACACTACTGGAGAGTGTTGTCACACTACTGGAGAGTGTTGTCACACTACTGGAGAGTGTTGTCACACTACTGGAGAGTGTTGTCACACTACTGGAGAGTGTTGTCACACTACTGGAGAGTGTTGTCACACTACTGGAGAGTGTTGTCACACTACTGGAGAGTGTTGTCACACTACTGGAGAGTGTTGTCACACTACTGGAGAGTGTTGTCACACTACTGGAGAGTGTTGTCACACTACTGGAGAGTGTTGTCACACTACTGGAGAGTGTTGTCACACTACTGGAGAGTGTTGTCACACTACTGGAGAGTGTTGTCACACTACTGGAGAGTGTTGTCACACTACTGGAGAGTGTTGTCACACTACTGGAGAGTGTTGTCACACTACTGGAGAGTGTTGTCACACTACTGGAGAGTGTTGTCACACTACTGGAGAGTGTTGTCGCACTACTGGAGAGTGTTGTCACACTACTGGAGAGTGTTGTCACACTACTGGAGAGTGTTGTCACACTACTGGAGAGTGTTGTCACACTACTGGAGAGTGTTGTCACACTACTGGAGAGTGTTGTCACACTACTGGAGAGTGTTGTCACACTACTGGAGAGTGTTGTCACACTACTGGAGAGTGTTGTCACACTACTGGAGAGTGTTGTCACACTACTGGAGAGTGTTGTCACACTACTGGAGAGTGTTGTCACACTACTGGAGAGTGTTGTCACACTACTGGAGAGTGTTGTCACACTACTGGAGAGTGTTGTCACACTACTGGAGAGTGTTGTCACACTACTGGAGAGTGTTGTCACACTACTGGAGAGTGTTGTCACACTACTGGAGAGTGTTGTCACACTACTGGAGAGTGTTGTCACACTACTGGAGAGTGTTGTCACACTACTGGAGAGTGTTGTCACACTACTGGAGAGTGTTGTCACACTACTGGAGAGTGTTGTCACACTACTGGAGAGTGTTGTCACACTACTGGAGAGTGTTGTCACACTACTGGAGAGTGTTGTCACACTACTGGAGAGTGTTGTCACACTACTGGAGAGTGTTGTCACACTACTGGAGAGTGTTGTCACACTACTGGAGAGTGTTGTCACACTACTGGAGAGTGTTGTCACACTACTGGAGAGTGTTGTCACACTACTGGAGAGTGTTGTCACACTACTGGAGAGTGTTGTCACACTACTGGAGAGTGTTGTCACACTACTGGAGAGTGTTGTCACACTACTGGAGAGTGTTGTCACACTACTGGAGAGTGTTGTCACACTACTGGAGAGTGTTGTCACACTACTGGAGAGTGTTGTCACACTACTGGAGAGTGTTGTCACACTACTGGAGAGTGTTGTCACACTACTGGAGAGTGTTGTCACACTACTGGAGAGTGTTGTCACACTACTGGAGAGTGTTGTCACACTACTGGAGAGTGTTGTCACACTACTGGAGAGTGTTGTCACACTACTGGAGAGTGTTGTCACACTACTGGAGAGTGTTGTCACACTACTGGAGAGTGTTGTCACACTACTGGAGAGTGTTGTCACACTACTGGAGAGTGTTGTCACACTACTGGAGAGTGTTGTCACACTACTGGAGAGTGTTGTCACACTACTGGAGAGTGTTGTCACACTACTGGAGAGTGTTGTCACACTACTGGAGAGTGTTGTCACACTACTGGAGAGTGTTGTCACACTACTGGAGAGTGTTGTCGCACTACTGGAGAGTGTTGTCACACTACTGGAGAGTGTTGTCACACTACTGGAGAGTGTTGTCACACTACTGGAGAGTGTTGTCACACTACTGGAGAGTGTTGTCACACTACTGGAGAGTGTTGTCACACTACTGGAGAGTGTTGTCACACTACTGGAGAGTGTTGTCACACTACTGGAGAGTGTTGTCACACTACTGGAGAGTGTTGTCACACTACTGGAGAGTGTTGTCACACTACTGGAGAGTGTTGTCACACTACTGGAGAGTGTTGTCACACTACTGGAGAGTGTTGTCACACTACTGGAGAGTGTTGTCACACTACTGGAGAGTGTTGTCACACTACTGGAGAGTGTTGTCACACTACTGGAGAGTGTTGTCACACTACTGGAGAGTGTTGTCACACTACTGGAGTGTGTTGTCACACTACTGGAGAGTGTTGTCACACTACTGGAGAGTGTTGTCACACTACTGGAGAGTGTTGTCACACTACTGGAGAGTGTTGTCACACTACTGGAGAGTGTTGTCACACTACTGGAGAGTGTTGTCACACTACTGGAGAGTGTTGTCACACTACTGGAGAGTGTTGTCACACTACTGGAGAGTGTTGTCACACTACTGGAGAGTGTTGTCACACTACTGGAGAGTGTTGTCACACTACTGGAGAGTGTTGTCACACTACTGGAGAGTGTTGTCACACTACTGGAGAGTGTTGTCACACTACTGGAGAGTGTTGTCACACTACTGGAGAGTGTTGTCACACTACTGGAGAGTGTTGTCACACTACTGGAGAGTGTTGTCACACTACTGGAGAGTGTTGTCACACTACTGGAGAGTGTTGTCACACTACTGGAGAGTGTTGTCACACTACTGGAGAGTGTTGTCACACTACTGGAGAGTGTTGTCACACTACTGGAGAGTGTTGTCACACTACTGGAGAGTGTTGTCACACTACTGGAGAGTGTTGTCACACTACTGGAGAGTGTTGTCACACTACTGGAGAGTGTTGTCACACTACTGGAGAGTGTTGTCACACTACTGGAGAGTGTTGTCACACTACTGGAGAGTGTTGTCACACTACTGGAGAGTGTTGTCACACTACTGGAGAGTGTTGTCACACTACTGGAGAGTGTTGTCACACTACTGGAGAGTGTTGTCACACTACTGGAGAGTGTTGTCACACTACTGGAGAGTGTTGTCACACTACTGGAGAGTGTTGTCACACTACTGGAGAGTGTTGTCACACTACTGGAGAGTGTTGTCACACTACTGGAGAGTGTTGTCACACTACTGGAGAGTGTTGTCACACTACTGGAGAGTGTTGTCACACTACTGGAGAGTGTTGTCACACTACTGGAGAGTGTTGTCACACTACTGGAGAGTGTTGTCACACTACTGGAGAGTGTTGTCACACTACTGGAGAGTGTTGTCACACTACTGGAGAGTGTTGTCACACTACTGGAGAGTGTTGTCACACTACTGGAGAGTGTTGTCACACTACTGGAGAGTGTTGTCACACTACTGGAGAGTGTTGTCACACTACTGGAGAGTGTTGTCACACTACTGGAGAGTGTTGTCACACTACTGGAGAGTGTTGTCACACTACTGGAGAGTGTTGTCACACTACTGGAGAGTGTTGTCACACTACTGGAGAGTGTTGTCACACTACTGGAGAGTGTTGTCACACTACTGGAGAGTGTTGTCACACTACTGGAGAGTGTTGTCACACTACTGGAGAGTGTTGTCGCACTACTGGAGAGTGTTGTCACACTACTGGAGAGTGTTGTCGCACTACTGGAGAGTGTTGTCACACTACTGGAGAGTGTTGTCACACTACTGGAGAGTGTTGTCACACTACTGGAGAGTGTTGTCACACTACTGGAGAGTGTTGTCACACTACTGGAGAGTGTTGTCACACTACTGGAGAGTGTTGTCACACTACTGGAGAGTGTTGTCACACTACTGGAGAGTGTTGTCACACTACTGGAGAGTGTTGTCACACTACTGGAGAGTGTTGTCACACTACTGGAGAGTGTTGTCACACTACTGGAGAGTGTTGTCACACTACTGGAGAGTGTTGTCACACTACTGGAGAGTGTTGTCACACTACTGGAGAGTGTTGTCACACTACTGGAGAGTGTTGTCACACTACTGGAGAGTGTTGTCACACTACTGGAGAGTGTTGTCACACTACTGGAGAGTGTTGTCACACTACTGGAGAGTGTTGTCACACTACTGGAGAGTGTTGTCACACTACTGGAGAGTGTTGTCACACTACTGGAGAGTGTTGTCACACTACTGGAGAGTGTTGTCACACTACTGGAGAGTGTTGTCACACTACTGGAGAGTGTTGTCACACTACTGGAGAGTGTTGTCACACTACTGGAGAGTGTTGTCACACTACTGGAGAGTGTTGTCACACTACTGGAGAGTGTTGTCACACTACTGGAGAGTGTTGTCACACTACTGGAGAGTGTTGTCACACTACTGGAGAGTGTTGTCACACTACTGGAGAGTGTTGTCGCACTACTGGAGAGTGTTGTCACACTACTGGAGAGTGTTGTCACACTACTGGAGAGTGTTGTCACACTACTGGAGAGTGTTGTCACACTACTGGAGAGTGTTGTCACACTACTGGAGAGTGTTGTCACACTACTGGAGAGTGTTGTCACACTACTGGAGAGTGTTGTCACACTACTGGAGAGTGTTGTCACACTACTGGAGAGTGTTGTCACACTACTGGAGAGTGTTGTCACACTACTGGAGAGTGTTGTCACACTACTGGAGAGTGTTGTCACACTACTGGAGAGTGTTGTCACACTACTGGAGAGTGTTGTCACACTACTGGAGAGTGTTGTCACACTACTGGAGAGTGTTGTCACACTACTGGAGAGTGTTGTCGCACTACTGGAGAGTGTTGTCACACTACTGGAGAGTGTTGTCACACTACTGGAGAGTGTTGTCACACTACTGGAGAGTGTTGTCACACTACTGGAGAGTGTTGTCGCACTACTGGAGAGTGTTGTCACACTACTGGAGAGTGTTGTCACACTACTGGAGAGTGTTGTCACACTACTGGAGAGTGTTGTCACACTACTGGAGAGTGTTGTCACACTACTGGAGAGTGTTGTCACACTACTGGAGAGTGTTGTCACACTACTGGAGAGTGTTGTCGCACTACTGGAGAGTGTTGTCACACTACTGGAGAGTGTTGTCACACTACTGGAGAGTGTTGTCACACTACTGGAGAGTGTTGTCACACTACTGGAGAGTGTTGTCACACTACTGGAGAGTGTTGTCACACTACTGGAGAGTGTTGTCACACTACTGGAGAGTGTTGTCACACTACTGGAGAGTGTTGTCACACTACTGGAGAGTGTTGTCACACTACTGGAGAGTGTTGTCACACTACTGGAGAGTGTTGTCACACTACTGGAGAGTGTTGTCACACTACTGGAGAGTGTTGTCGCACTACTGGAGAGTGTTGTCACACTACTGGAGAGTGTTGTCACACTACTGGAGAGTGTTGTCACACTACTGGAGAGTGTTGTCACACTACTGGAGAGTGTTGTCACACTACTGGAGAGTGTTGTCGCACTACTGGAGAGTGTTGTCGCACTACTGGAGAGTGTTGTCACACTACTGGAGAGTGTTGTCACACTACTGGAGAGTGTTGTCACACTACTGGAGAGTGTTGTCACACTACTGGAGAGTGTTGTCACACTACTGGAGAGTGTTGTCACACTACTGGAGAGTGTTGTCACACTACTGGAGAGTGTTGTCACACTACTGGAGAGTGTTGTCACACTACTGGAGAGTGTTGTCACACTACTGGAGAGTGTTGTCACACTACTGGAGAGTGTTGTCACACTACTGGAGAGTGTTGTCACACTACTGGAGAGTGTTGTCACACTACTGGAGAGTGTTGTCGCACTACTGGAGAGTGTTGTCGCACTACTGGAGAGTGTTGTCACACTACTGGAGAGTGTTGTCACACTACTGGAGAGTGTTGTCACACTACTGGAGAGTGTTGTCACACTACTGGAGAGTGTTGTCACACTACTGGAGAGTGTTGTCACACTACTGGAGAGTGTTGTCACACTACTGGAGAGTGTTGTCACACTACTGGAGAGTGTTGTCACACTACTGGAGAGTGTTGTCACACTACTGGAGAGTGTTGTCACACTACTGGAGAGTGTTGTCACACTACTGGAGAGTGTTGTCACACTACTGGAGAGTGTTGTCACACTACTGGAGAGTGTTGTCACACTACTGGAGAGTGTTGTCACACTACTGGAGAGTGTTGTCGCACTACTGGAGAGTGTTGTCACACTACTGGAGAGTGTTGTCACACTACTGGAGAGTGTTGTCACACTACTGGAGAGTGTTGTCACACTACTGGAGAGTGTTGTCACACTACTGGAGAGTGTTGTCACACTACTGGAGAGTGTTGTCACACTACTGGAGAGTGTTGTCACACTACTGGAGAGTGTTGTCACACTACTGGAGAGTGTTGTCACACTACTGGAGAGTGTTGTCACACTACTGGAGAGTGTTGTCACACTACTGGAGAGTGTTGTCGCACTACTGGAGAGTGTTGTCGCACTACTGGAGAGTGTTGTCACACTACTGGAGAGTGTTGTCACACTACTGGAGAGTGTTGTCACACTACTGGAGAGTGTTGTCACACTACTGGAGAGTGTTGTCACACTACTGGAGAGTGTTGTCACACTACTGGAGAGTGTTGTCACACTACTGGAGAGTGTTGTCACACTACTGGAGAGTGTTGTCACACTACTGGAGAGTGTTGTCACACTACTGGAGAGTGTTGTCACACTACTGGAGAGTGTTGTCACACTACTGGAGAGTGTTGTCACACTACTGGAGAGTGTTGTCACACTACTGGAGAGTGTTGTCACACTACTGGAGAGTGTTGTCACACTACTGGAGAGTGTTGTCACACTACTGGAGAGTGTTGTCACACTACTGGAGAGTGTTGTCACACTACTGGAGAGTGTTGTCACACTACTGGAGAGTGTTGTCGCACTACTGGAGAGTGTTGTCACACTACTGGAGAGTGTTGTCACACTACTGGAGAGTGTTGTCGCACTACTGGAGAGTGTTGTCACACTACTGGAGAGTGTTGTCACACTACTGGAGAGTGTTGTCGCACTACTGGAGAGTGTTGTCACACTACTGGAGAGTGTTGTCACACTACTGGAGAGTGTTGTCACACTACTGGAGAGTGTTGTCACACTACTGGAGAGTGTTGTCACACTACTGGAGAGTGTTGTCACACTACTGGAGAGTGTTGTCACACTACTGGAGAGTGTTGTCACACTACTGGAGAGTGTTGTCACACTACTGGAGAGTGTTGTCACACTACTGGAGAGTGTTGTCACACTACTGGAGAGTGTTGTCACACTACTGGAGAGTGTTGTCACACTACTGGAGAGTGTTGTCACACTACTGGAGAGTGTTGTCACACTACTGGAGAGTGTTGTCACACTACTGGAGAGTGTTGTCACACTACTGGAGAGTGTTGTCACACTACTGGAGAGTGTTGTCACACTACTGGAGAGTGTTGTCACACTACTGGAGAGTGTTGTCACACTACTGGAGAGTGTTGTCGCACTACTGGAGAGTGTTGTCACACTACTGGAGAGTGTTGTCACACTACTGGAGAGTGTTGTCACACTACTGGAGAGTGTTGTCACACTACTGGAGAGTGTTGTCGCACTACTGGAGAGTGTTGTCGCACTACTGGAGAGTGTTGTCACACTACTGGAGAGTGTTGTCACACTACTGGAGAGTGTTGTCACACTACTGGAGAGTGTTGTCGCACTACTGGAGAGTGTTGTCACACTACTGGAGAGTGTTGTCACACTACTGGAGAGTGTTGTCACACTACTGGAGAGTGTTGTCACACTACTGGAGAGTGTTGTCGCACTACTGGAGAGTGTTGTCACACTACTGGAGAGTGTTGTCACACTACTGGAGAGTGTTGTCACACTACTGGAGAGTGTTGTCGCACTACTGGAGAGTGTTGTCACACTACTGGAGAGTGTTGTCACACTACTGGAGAGTGTTGTCACACTACTGGAGAGTGTTGTCACACTACTGGAGAGTGTTGTCACACTACTGGAGAGTGTTGTCACACTACTGGAGAGTGTTGTCACACTACTGGAGAGTGTTGTCACACTACTGGAGAGTGTTGTCGCACTACTGGAGAGTGTTGTCACACTACTGGAGAGTGTTGTCACACTACTGGAGAGTGTTGTCACACTACTGGAGAGTGTTGTCACACTACTGGAGAGTGTTGTCACACTACTGGAGAGTGTTGTCACACTACTGGAGAGTGTTGTCACACTACTGGAGAGTGTTGTCACACTACTGGAGAGTGTTGTCACACTACTGGAGAGTGTTGTCACACTACTGGAGAGTGTTGTCACACTACTGGAGAGTGTTGTCACACTACTGGAGAGTGTTGTCACACTACTGGAGAGTGTTGTCACACTACTGGAGAGTGTTGTCGCACTACTGGAGAGTGTTGTCACACTACTGGAGAGTGTTGTCACACTACTGGAGAGTGTTGTCACACTACTGGAGAGTGTTGTCACACTACTGGAGAGTGTTGTCACACTACTGGAGAGTGTTGTCACACTACTGGAGAGTGTTGTCACACTACTGGAGAGTGTTGTCACACTACTGGAGAGTGTTGTCACACTACTGGAGAGTGTTGTCACACTACTGGAGAGTGTTGTCGCACTACTGGAGAGTGTTGTCACACTACTGGAGAGTGTTGTCACACTACTGGAGAGTGTTGTCGCACTACTGGAGAGTGTTGTCACACTACTGGAGAGTGTTGTCACACTACTGGAGAGTGTTGTCACACTACTGGAGAGTGTTGTCACACTACTGGAGAGTGTTGTCACACTACTGGAGAGTGTTGTCACACTACTGGAGAGTGTTGTCACACTACTGGAGAGTGTTGTCACACTACTGGAGAGTGTTGTCACACTACTGGAGAGTGTTGTCACACTACTGGAGAGTGTTGTCACACTACTGGAGAGTGTTGTCACACTACTGGAGAGTGTTGTCACACTACTGGAGAGTGTTGTCACACTACTGGAGAGTGTTGTCACACTACTGGAGAGTGTTGTCACACTACTGGAGAGTGTTGTCGCACTACTGGAGAGTGTTGTCACACTACTGGAGAGTGTTGTCACACTACTGGAGAGTGTTGTCGCACTACTGGAGAGTGTTGTCACACTACTGGAGAGTGTTGTCACACTACTGGAGAGTGTTGTCGCACTACTGGAGAGTGTTGTCGCACTACTGGAGAGTGTTGTCACACTACTGGAGAGTGTTGTCACACTACTGGAGAGTGTTGTCACACTACTGGAGAGTGTTGTCACACTACTGGAGAGTGTTGTCACACTACTGGAGAGTGTTGTCACACTACTGGAGAGTGTTGTCACACTACTGGAGAGTGTTGTCACACTACTGGAGAGTGTTGTCACACTACTGGAGAGTGTTGTCACACTACTGGAGAGTGTTGTCGCACTACTGGAGAGTGTTGTCACACTACTGGAGAGTGTTGTCACACTACTGGAGAGTGTTGTCACACTACTGGAGAGTGTTGTCGCACTACTGGAGAGTGTTGTCACACTACTGGAGAGTGTTGTCACACTACTGGAGAGTGTTGTCACACTACTGGAGAGTGTTGTCACACTACTGGAGAGTGTTGTCGCACTACTGGAGAGTGTTGTCGCACTACTGGAGAGTGTTGTCACACTACTGGAGAGTGTTGTCACTCTACTGGAGAGTGTTGTCACACTACTGGAGAGTGTTGTCACACTACTGGAGAGTGTTGTCGCACTACTGGAGAGTGTTGTCTCACTACTGGAGAGTGTTGTCACACTACTGGAGAGTGTTGTCGCACTACTGGAGAGTGTTGTCACACTACTGGAGAGTGTTGTCGCACTAATGGAGAGTGTTGTCACACTACTGGAGAGTGTTGTCACACTACTGGAGAGTGTTGTCACACTACTGGAGAGTGTTGTCACACTACTGGAGAGTGTTGTCGCTCTACTGGATAGTGTTGTCGCACTACTGGAGAGTGTTGTCGCACTACTGGAGAGTGTTGTCACACTACTGGAGAGTGTTGTCACACTACTGGAGAGAGTTGTCGCACTACTGGATAGTGTTGTCACACTACTGGAGAGTGTTGTCACACTACTGGAGAGTGTTGTCACACTACTGGAGAGTGTTGTCACACTACTGGAGAGTGTTGTCACACTACTGGAGAGTGTTGTCACACTACTGGAGAGTGTTGTCGCACTACTGGAGAGTGTTGTCACACTACTGGAGAGTGTTGTCACACTACTGGAGAGTGTTGTCACACTACTGGAGAGTGTTGTTGCACTACTGGAGAGTGTTGTCACACTACTGGAGAGTGTTGTCACACTACTGGAGAGTGTTGTCACACTACTGGAGAGTGTTGTCACACTACTGGAGAGTGTTGTCACACTACTGGAGAGTGTTGTGTCACTACTGGAGAGTGTTGTCACACTACTGGAGAGTGTTGTCACACTACTGGAGAGTGTTGTCACACTACTGGAGAGTGTTGTCACACTACTGGAGAGTGTTGTCACACTACTGGAGAGTGTTGTCACACTACTGGAGAGTGTTGTCACACTACTGGAGAGTGTTGTCACACTACTGGAGAGTGTTGTCGCACTACTGGAGAGTGTTGTCGCACTACTGGAGAGTGTTGTCACACTACTGGAGAGTGTTGTCACACTACTGGAGAGTGTTGTCACACTACTGGAGAGTGTTGTCACACTACTGGAGAGTGTTGTCACACTACTGGAGAGTGTTGTCACACTACTGGAGAGTGTTGTCACACTACTGGAGAGTGTTGTCACACTACTGGAGAGTGTTGTCACACTACTGGAGAGTGTTGTCACACTACTGGAGAGTGTTGTCACACTACTGGAGAGTGTTGTCACACTACTGGAGAGTGTTGTCACACTACTGGAGAGTGTTGTCACACTACTGGAGAGTGTTGTCACACTACTGGAGAGTGTTGTCACACTACTGGAGAGTGTTGTCACACTACTGGAGAGTGTTGTCACACTACTGGAGAGTGTTGTCACACTACTGGAGAGTGTTGTCACACTACTGGAGAGTGTTGTCACACTACTGGAGAGTGTTGTCACACTACTGGAGAGTGTTGTCACACTACTGGAGAGTGTTGTCACACTACTGGAGAGTGTTGTCACACTACTGGAGAGTGTTGTC
>NW_027201024.1:2500-14581 GCF_038502225.1 Cherax quadricarinatus
TGATAAGACAGCTATCGCTCACGCAGCCGCCCCTGCAGGCGAGGTCTTGAGAAGCTGTCATGACCACTTCTCAACGGGCTGAAATAAAGTATATTAGGTATGATTATAAATTACCCCTAGGGGTGTTATGTCAGTATGTATCAGACACTGATGGCTGACAACACTTACTTGTGTGGACTCAAAAGTCTGCACCTGACTGCCGACTATAGGTTGATTACAAACTCCTTGCGACACAAGAACTGTGCAGTCCCCCGTACTACAAGAAATCTGCAACCCACCTTGCTCTTGTAGCATGAGCTATGGTGTTCTTTACACCCTTGACAGGTATCGGTGACTTGATAGAAGCTGAAGTGTCCTTGGATGTCCACGTCTTCCATAGTCTAGGAATACGCACACTGGTACACTATGTTCCACAAAGTTTGTCATTATTGTTCACAGTCTTATCACTAAAGAAGCTGATCACACTTCTCTGTAAGTGTTTATCGTGTTTTGTGAGACACTTTGTTCACACTAACGCACTCTACTGGCGTCAGTGTGACTCCCAGTAGAGTGATAAGTAATCTGACTTCACAGCATCCTATGCCACTGCAGTGCCCCTAGAACATAAAGGAAAAGCTGACCTATTACTTTTTGCTCCCTTGCCAAACTTCCTCCATGAAGTAAAGCAGAATGCTTAATTCTTGCTGTCTTAAGCATAGACAACAATGTCCACTATCTTTACCATGGTAATAAAGTGGGAGCAGGATTTTCCTTAATTGTCCTGCTAAGGTAAGAGATGGACTGTCTCTTATTAAGCTACACTTTGCAACACAACACTGGACTCTTGCAAGAAGCGGCGGTCGCTTGGCCACATCACATACTCGTATTGCATCTCGGATCAATTACTTGCTGTAGCAGTAAACAAGGTATTTGCCCCTTCTGAGAGGGCTGGGCCCCTCAGGGCTGAAAGGGGCTGAAGGGGACTGATACCCACCTCCTGGAGAAAATTTCTCCACAATGGGAGTGTTCTCTGTGTAGAAGTTATCAAAGCCCTCATAGATCTACACAGAGCAAAACTTTGTTCCAGTTTGAATTTGTTTTGCCACTTGTGCCCTTTTCTTCATACTGTACATATTTGCACTATGCCATTTCATCTGACATCCTTGTCAACCTCGGATGATTTTTTTCAGATGATGAAGTTGAGGGTTGTGGTCATTGTTCAACATTTTTTATGTACCTCTTTGAGAGGTCTTCACAATGGCCTCTTTCATTGTTGATGGCCTTTTACCATGTGGTGTCATATTGAACAGTCATATTGACATTGGTGAACCTAGAGGCATTGGGGGTTCATAGTGTTTGTTTCTTATAATGGTAATAATATATATGCTATACTGTGGACATAACTCATTTTAACACTGTGAGAAGCAGTAACATAGTAATGTTACTGTGCCCACCATAGGTATTTAAGGTAGGTACAAGTGATGTGCCAGATAACTGTTGCTAATCCCTCATTGTAAACTCACTTTTGCTTGTCTTTTGCTGCATCATAATTCCTTAATTCTTCACTTTGCGAGTCATAATTTTTGGAGGTACATAGACCATTACACTTTCTCATATGATAATTTTAAATAATGGTATTTTACATAACATAACATAATTTTCAGGAACGTATCCTCTGCCTTAGGAGTGTTCACTGCATTCAAATAAACACGGGTAATCTTATGCTCTCACGAGTGAGTAAGTGTACAAAGAAAAACCAGATTTAATGCAGGTGAAGTAATATCTTTTGATTAGGTAACTGTCCTCAGGTTGGTTATTAAATAGGCAGGGAAAGGAGAACATTTGCAAGTGTTGAAAGTGACAAATATGCAGTGCAGTGTCTGTTTTATTGATACTCGAGGAAGGTTGTTCAATATGCTAGTGGATTTAGTGATCTTTGGAAGACAAAAAGTACAGGGTATAGCTTCTCTTGCAGCACAGCAAGATTTTTAACTTATTTATAAGTATATATTTTTTAAGGATACACCATGGTGTAGTGGTAGACTGCTGACTTCCCAGCTCGAGGAGGCAGATTCTGTCGAGGAGGCTGGCAGAGTTGAGCTTGTGGTTATTGATATGGTATGCTAAGGGTCTCTTCTTGTCATGCCAAGACCCAAGATTAGCTAGTGCCTTGCATAAATGATTGCCACCAATAATATCTCAGAAGTTATTTATTAAAAATTAGATTTTTTTGTAATGCCATTTTTTCGTATTTTGTTATAATTTTTCAATTCATAAAATTAACCTCTAATTACAGTATTAAGGATTGCCTTTCTTTTCCCAGCTGTTCCGACGAGTGGCCGCAGCTTTGCCTGGTATGGAATCTACTGAAAATAAGAAGGTTGATAGTATCCTTTTTATGGTATACAGTTTTATTTGGAGTTATTTTAATTCCTCAAACATTTTTTGTACTTTATGAAAATAACTAATTTCTCCCTTTTGAAGAAGGAAGAGGATGTATGCAAGAGCCTTACTGAAGTTTAATATTTGAACATATAGCACTGTATAAGTTTTCAGCATTTCTCAGATTGAAAGTTAGATCGCGTGCTTGTGTTCGTGTTTTGGAAAAGAAGGTAAAGGGGTTCACATAGCACAGTGTAAATACTAGTGAAGTATAACAAATTAAATTACTTCATAACTGTTTACTTCAAATAATTTTTTTCTCAAGTTGAAAGATAAATCTATGAAAAATTTGTGTGTGGTTGAATCACCATGATCCACAAAGGCCATATTCCTAGAGATCCCAAGAGTCTAAAAGTCATGAATAATACTAACATCGCCTTCTTTAAATTTAATTCTGATCTGCTACGATCATGAGGAAAAACAATTTAGCATATTTTGAGTACACTCTTGTGGCTTGCTTTTAATTTAGCTGCCATGTGCCAAGCACAACGAATGGCACAGCAAAAAAAAAATAAAATAAATAGTGAAAAACATTAAGTAACTGAAACTTTAATTAGGAAATCTGTGAATTTGGTGATTTTTACACAATAATATTGCTTTGTAAAGATAACTTTGACTAGTATGGTTAAAAGACCACTAACCCTTTGTTGTGGCACTGGTTGCCTAGCACTACACTGCCAGAGTTGTCCGGCCAACATGTTTTAATCAGATGTGCTGTTCATCAGAGAGCACACTCACATTACTTGAGATTCTCTTCTTAAAAACTGACATGCTCACTTTCTCCTTTCCCATCCCATACCATCTTTTTATATCGTTTCTCTATTTCTTTACTGACATTGAATTTCTACACCATTTGTTTACCACCATGCATTTTTTTTTTTTCTAAAATGGTCATTCCTTTCAGTCTATCCTCTTTTCCTCTACCATCTTTCTCATCCTTCCCATGTAGGACTGAATAACCCACATAGGTTTAGTGCTTTCCCTGATTATTATTATTGTGTATTAATGGAGCCCTAGGACAGTAAACAGTGATTTGAGAATACAGTGGAACTCCAGTTTTCATACGATCCGTACATCGTACAACTCGGATTTAGAACGCTTTTTTGGGCTGAAATTTTGGTCCGGATTTCATACCTCCCTCTGGAAATTGTATGTATCAAACACATCCGCCCGCCTGGGATGCCACCACTCTCATGCATGTCTCTCAGTCTGGCTCTGTCACTGGTTGAGTGAACATTCATCCGACACATTTCGCAATTTTTGTGCTTGTTTATTGATTGCGACTGCGAAATAAGCCACCATGGGTCCAAAGAAAGTTCCTAGTGCCAGCCTTATGATAAAGAAGGTGAGAAACATGATAGAATTCAAGAAAGAGATTGTAGAAAAATACGAAAGTAACTTACATTTAGCCAAGCTTGCCAGGATGTATGGGAAGTCTAAATCAACAATCTGTTCTATGCTGGCAAAGAAAGTAAAAATCAAGGAAGCTAAAGTTGCAAAAGAGGGCTTTGATACCTGAAGTCTTTATGGAGGGGGATATCCCTTCCAGACAATAACCTCGACTCCCTCTCCCCTCGTCTCCTCCTTCAATACCCCAGCAAGTGTCTTCTATAAAGATATGTAATGTTCCTTTATCATTAAAATTAGTCATTTATATTTATTTCTCATTGTTTTTAGTATGTAAAACTATAGTTATTCTTTAAAAAATGTATTTTTTGTTAATATTTTCGGGTGTCTGGAACGGATTAATTGTATTTACATTATTTCGTATGGGAAATACTATTAATTTGGTTTTCGTCGGAGTGTGAGCAAAGTAACATTTATGAAGGGATTCAGGGAAACCGGCAGGCCGGACTTGAGTCCTGGAGATGAAGTACAGTGCCTGCACTCTGAAGGAGGGGTGTTAATGTTGCAGTTTAAAAACTGTAGTGTAAAGCACCCTTCTGGCAAGACAGTGATGGAGTGAATGATGGTGAAAGTTTTTCTTTTTCGGGCCACCCTGCCTTGGTGGGAATCGGCCAGTGTGATAATAAAAAAAAATATATGATAATAAGTTTCAGAATTAGATCGACCTTCTGCAATGGATTAAGTATGAAAACTGGAGTTCCACTGTATCAGGAACTGGAACCTTTAGATATAAATCTTTTGCCAGGAAAGCATGTATATGGGATATTTAAAATTTAATTAAAAAAAGTAACTTAATCTGCATAGACTATGTTGTCCTCAACTAAATTACTGTACAGATAATTTTCTAATATATTCAGTCTTGGTCATAGACCTTCTAGACATGGACTTGAAGCACTGGAATGGCAGTTAAGACATGTTCAAACTATGGGCATCAGGTTCCTGTCCTGTAAAACCCATTGCTTGATTCCATACCAGTACTGTGAGCAACTACGGACAAAGGGGCTTCAATGTTTACTCTGATAAATTTGAACTGAAAGCTAGATTAGCATCATTCTATTCCTAGTTATGTACAGTCAGTTTTCAAAATTAGATATAATTTCTAGGGTTAAACTTGTTGCTTCAGCAATTGATTACTCTCCACTTTTTTTTTTTTTAATGCATCTCCATTATTTACTAAAGTTTTCTGTAACAAGAGTAAGAACAATGTCTAAGCCAGGATAAGTATTTGTCCATTGATTCTTTATTGATGTATCTATTGAAACTGACTTAATTCAGCAGCTAAACAGATATATGTTCATAAAGTGTTAATATGGGGCAGATTGTACCAGTTTCCCAAAGAGTTTTGGAGCAACAAAACACACTCCACATAGTGTTGGCACAGTACAGTGGAACCTTGATTGTCGAGCTTAATTCTTTCCAGATGTAGGTTCAACAACCAAACCAATTTTTCCCATAAAGAATAATGTAAATATAATTAATCTGTTCTAGATCAAAAATGACTGCATAATTTTTTAATAATAATGTACTAACTACTGCATAAAACAATGTATAAAATTATACAGCACACACACCATTTTACTAGGTAGTTGAAATAGGTAAATGGGCAGTTTCTTGTACTCAGTCGATAGAATAAAAGGAGTTCTAGTGAAATAGCTATGAGTTTGGTCAACTGGAACAATGGAATTGGCCCAAAATAGGGCTCAGAGTGGGCAAAATCGCCGAGACCACTAACTTTGCGATAGCGTAATTCTATAAGTTTTCCATTAATTTCATAGTTTTGGTTTCATTACCTTCACAAGATGCACAACAAGATCTCAAGAGATGTTTACAGCATGTGCGTTAGTCACTATACTGACTGAGACTCGCATTGTGGACTCTGTCTTGTGATCACATGATCCTAGCATTGTTAGTCGATAACTAAGACCATGTATGAAAACCACATTCAAAAACTGACTTGTTCGACAACTAGTCCATTCGATAACTAAGGTTCCACTTTACATAGTTTTAATGCAGCTTTGGTAAATATGATCATTTAAAGCTATGAAAACCAAAATCTAAGACAGTTTCTTACAGAAGATTAATGTGGAAACCAAAACATTTGTAGCATTAAAGGCAAACTATGAAAGAACAGTGTCCTTATGGGGTATTATCATTAGTGGGGTGCCAAGAGGAATTAAGAGCAGTTGCGTATGAATTAAGAGAATAGGTTTAGCCCCTTAATGTTCAGACCCCCAATCTGAAGTGTCTACAGGGTCCAAGAATTTAAAAAAAATTCCTTATGAAATGGCAGAGAAGAAGAAAAACTTTATAAAACTGGGATGCTTGAATGTGCGTGGATGACAAGAAACAGATGATTGCTGATGTTATGAATGAAAAGAAGTTGGATGTCCTGGCCCTAAGTGAAACAAAGCTGAAGGGGGTAGGGGAGTTTCGGTGGGGGGAAATAAATGGGATTAAATCTGGAGTATCTAAGAGAGTTAGAGCAAAGGAAGGGGTAGCAGTAATGTTGAAGGATCAGTTATGGAAGGAGAAATGAGAATATGATGTGTAAATTCAAGAATTATGTGGATTAAAGTGAAGGTTGGATGCGAAAAGTGGGTCGTCATAAGTGTGTATGCACCTGGAGAAGAGAAGAATGCAGAGGAGAGAGAGAGAGATTTTGGGAGATGTTAAGTGAATGTATAGGAGCCTTTGAACCAAGTGAGAGAGTAATTGTGGTAGGGGACCTGAATGCTAAAGTAGGAGAAACTTTTAGAGAGGGTGTGGTAGGCAAGTTTAGGGTGCCAGGTGTAAATGATAATGGGAGCCCTTTGATTGAACTTTGTATAGAAAGGGGTTTAGTTATAGGTAATACATATTTTAAGAAAAAGAGGATAAATAAGTATACAAGATATGATGTAGGGCGAAATGACAGTAGTTTGTTGGATTATGTATTGATAGATAAAAGACTGTTGAGTCGACTTCAGGATGTACATGTTTATAGAGGGACCACAGATACATCAGATCACTTTCTAGTTGTAGCTACACTGAGAGTAAAAGGTAGATGGGATACAAGGAGAATAGAAGCATCAGGGAAGAGAGAGGTGAAGGTTTATAAACTAAAAGAGGAGGCAGTTAGGGTAAGATATAAACAGCTATTGGAGGATAGATGGGCTAATGAGAGCCTAGGCAATGGGGTCGAAGAGGTATGGGGTAGGTTTAAAAATGTAGTGTTAGTGTTCAGCAGAAGTTTGTGGTTACAGGAAAGTGGGTGCGGGAGGGAAGAGGAGCGATTGGTGGAATGATGATGTAAAGAGAGTAGTAAGGGAGAAAAAGTTAGCATATGAGAAGTTTTTACAAAGTAGAAGTGATGCAAGGAGGGAAGAGTATATGGAGAAAGAGAGAGGTTAAGAGAGTGGTGAAGCAATGTAAAAAGAGAGCAAATGAGAGAGTGGGTGAGATGTTATCAACAAATTTTGTTGAAAATAAGAAAAAGTTTTGGAGTGAGATTAACAAGTTAAGGAAGCCTAGAGAAAAAATTGGATTTGTCAGTTAAAAATAGGAGAGGAGAGTTATTAAATGGAGAGTTAGAGGTATTGGGAAGATGGAGGGAATATTTTGAGGAATTGTTAAATGTTAATGAAGATAGGGAAGCTGTGATTTCGTGTATAGGGCAAGGAGGAATAACATCTTGTAGGAGTGAGGAAGAGCCAGTTGTGAGTGTGGGGGAAGTTCGTGAGGCAGTAGGTAAAATGAAAGGGGGTAAGGGAGCCGGGATTGATGGGATAAAGATAGAAATGTTAAAAGCAGGTGGGGATATAGTTTTGGAGTGGTTGGTGCAATTATTTAATAAATGTATGGAAGAGGGTAAGGTACCTAGGGATTGGCAGAGAGCATGCATAGTTCCTTTGTATAAAGGCAAAGGGGACAAAAGAGAGTGCAAAAATTATAGGGGGATAAGTCTGTTGAGTATACCTGGTAAAGTGTATGGTAGAGTTATTATTGAAAGAATTAAGAGTAAGACGGAGAATGGGATAGCAGATGAACAAGGAGGCTTTAGGAAAGGTAGGGGGTGTGTGGACCAGGTATTTACAGTGAAACATATAAGTGAACAGTATTTAGATAAGGCTAAAGAGGTCTTTGTGGCATTTATGGATTTGGAAAAGGCGTATGACAGGGTGGATAGGGGGGCAATGTGGCAGATGTTGCAGGTGTATGGTGTAGGAGGTAGGTTACTGAAAGCAGTGAAGAGTTTTTACGAGGATAGCGAGGCTCAAGTTAGAGTACATAGGAAAGAGGGAAATTATTTCCCAGTAAAAGTAGGCCTTGGACAAGGATGTGTGATGTCACCGTGGTTTAATATATTTATAGATGGGGTTGTAAGAGAAGTAAATGCGAGGGTCTTGGCAAGAGGCGTGGAGTTAAAAGATAAAGAATCACACATAAAGTGGGAGTTGTCACAGTTGCTCTTTGCTGATGACACTGTGCTCTTGGGAGATTCTGAAGAGAAGTTGCAGAGATTGGTGGATGAATTTGGTAGGGTATGTAAAAGAAGAAAATTGAAAGTGAATACAGGAAAGAGTAAGGTTATGAGGATAACAAAAAGATTAGGTGATGAAAGATTGGATATCAGATTGGAGGGAGAGAGTATGGAGGAGGTGAATGTATTCAGATATTTGGGAGTGGACGTGTCAGCGGATGGGTCTATGAAAGATGATGTGAATCATAGAATTGATAAGGGGAAAAGGGTGAGTGGTGCACTTAGGAGTCTGTGGAGACAAAGAACTTTGTCCTTGGAGGCAAAGAGTGGAATGTATGAGAGTATCGTTTTACCAACGCTCTTATATGGGTGTGAAGCATGGGTGATGAATGTTGCAGCGAGGAGAAGGCTGGAGGCAGTGGAGATGTCATGTCTGAGGGCAATGTGTGGTGTGAATATAATGCAGAGAATTCGTAGTTTGGAAGTTAGGAGGAGGTGCAGGATTACCAAAACTGTTGTCCAGAAGGGTTGTTGAGGTGGTGCGGACATGTAGAGAGAATGGAGCGAAACAGTGTGACTTCAAGAGTGTGTCAGTCTGTAGTGGAAGGAAGGCGGGGTAGGGGTCGGCCTAGGAAAGGTTGGAGGGAGGGGGTAAAGGAGGTTTTGTGTGCGAGGGGCTTGGACTTCCAGCAGGCATGCATGAGCGTGTTTGATAGGAGTGAATGGAGACAAATGGTTTTTTATACTTGACGTGCTGTTGGAGTGTGAGCAAAGTAACATTTATGAAGGGGTTCAGGGAAACCGGCAGGCAGGACTTGAGTCCTGGAGATGGGAAGTACAGTGCCTGCACTCTGAAGGAGGGGTGTTAATGTTGCAGTTTAAAAACTGTAGTGTAAAGCACCCTTCTGGCAAGACAGTGATGGAGTGAATGATGGTGAAAGTTTTCCTTTTTCGGGCCACCCTGCCTTGGTGGGAATCGGCCGGTGTGATAAGAAAAAATAATAAAATATGAAGGTAAAACAAAAAGTACAAAGTTTGATGGAAAACTTGTGAAATTACGCTTTTTGCAAATTTTTGCCGTGTCGGTGATATTTAAGCATCAGAGATTTTGCCCACTTAGTCCTATTTTAAGCCAATTCCATTGTTCAAGTCAACCAAATTATTAGCTGTTTCACTACTATGGCTTCCATTTAATAAAAAAGAGCACAAACTGCCCAATCAATTATTTTTACCCAGTAAAGTGATTAGATATTGGTAATTTGGCCAGTTTTGCACAAATTTCAAAATAGGGTCTGGAATAAACAGTGCAAGCCTTCCTGGCACTAAAATACCATTTTCACTTCATTAGTTACATTCACAGGCTTTACACATGAATTCCATAACTTACTGTTATGCATTATTGTAATAATAGTATAAATAATGTCAGTGCATTTGTGAATGCATTTTAAATTGAATTTAATTTTGGTAAAAATTGAATATTTCGGCTGCTTTGAGCTCAGTTTCTAGTTCCTCCCAGTCCTGAAACCAATCATAATCATCTATTTCTGTAATATATCTTCCATTCTGTGAAATGATACCAAGAAACCGAGAATACAACCTTGTAAACCATTGGAAAAGACACTGCAAACTTGCTATTTCAAACCAGAAACACACTTGCAGTTTTTCCCCCCATTATGCACTGCATGGTGGAGGATTTTTTTTTATGGTGCATACTTACCACACCGACCCATTTTCTCATATCTAGGCCCAAATTTATTGCTCACTGCTTATGAGGGAGGTGAGCTCATGGGAGAAATGAATCTGCCTCGCATGGGCCAGTAGGCCTGCTGCAGTGTTCCTTCTTTCTCATGGTCTTATATCTGATTGAAATGAAGTATGTAATTGAATTAACCAGTAGCTTAGCATCAATAGAAAATCTTTCCTCGAAAATATTTCATTTGCATTGAGCCTAGAGATCTTAATTATAAAGAAAACATAATTCGACACTGACTGATTTTAATATTTAAGCTGGTAATTTTGAAACGTTTATATTTATACTGTCTTGTTCCCTTTGGAAATTTTTCCCTTGGGGTGGCTGCATGAAACATCAGCCCCACAGGTGCTTCAATTTTAAGGCTGAATGAATTAGTAGTCAAACCTATGTTCAAAGAGCCATGCAAAGAATGGTTTACTGGCTGTGTAGAAGATTGTTATCCTGTCATATATGCATGATTTCTATTTGGGCTGGGTTAATTCAGTTTTCTTAACATTATTGTAGAAGCGATTCCCAGATGGCTGAGGGTTTTAATGTAATCTTAACAATGCTTGCAGGTAGATCTACAGTACTGTATTGAGTTTACTTATTCTCATTGCAACATAGATATTTGATATTAAAGAGTTGTTTAAGGTTTATTATTATTTATCAGTCACTTACGAAATTTTTTTGCCTTAAAGATTCATATTGTCCACATATGTCCATTTCTGGTTATATGGCATAGCCTTGTTTCTGGATTTCAAGACTTTTTTTTTTTTATAGAAATCTTGTCTTCATGGTCTTACTAACATTAGTTTTGTCACAAAGTAGAGACGTACTGAGGTAAGAAATTGTGAACACGTTAGAACACGGTTGAAGAGGAATATTCATTCTGCACATTAAAGTAGGTTTTAATAATAAAGTTGAGCATGTACCATGACCACCAAGTAGTTTGTGTTGCTGTTTCTGCACAGGTCTTTGTTCTCTGTATGTGTGTATTGTATTGCATGTTAGATATCAGTATTGATATTTATCACTGATTAATTTTGTGGACATGTGGAGTGTGTGGCAGTTAAAAATTCATGTAACAAATAGCTTACAAAATGCAATATGCCTAATTCAGGTGTATTAGTTATTCAAATTTTTACTGGCAGTCAATTTCCTGGGTGTTCATTGATTAAATACTTGTATTTGTATAGCTTAGTTGCGAATGTTTTAGTATATATGGCATGAGGCACTTGTAGCATGCTGAACAGTATTTTTTTATGTATTACTATGCCTAAGTATTAAGTTTGCTGAGTGTTGTGATTAGCAATGCAAGTGGAGTTGAGAGGAAAAAATCAAAGCTTTTAAGCAGTTGATTTTCAAAGGCTGATTCTACTGATGCTTCAGTATTAAAATTTTAATAATTTCCAAAAGGAACATTGCTAAATACTTAAATTACTAATGTAATCCCCCTTTTTTTCCTTAACACGAGGAATTCCATCTTAATCAACGAAATTTAACTTAAATTTTTGTAGCACTGCAATAACATGTCAGTTTTCTTGCAACTAAAACTCCACTTGACCCTTTTTGTTCTGTTTTGCCTGTGCCTATATTTCCTTAATGGTGTTTAGTGACAGAGGTCTTACTCCGAGACTCCGAAAATACAACGGAAATCGGGAGGACATCAGATGGTGGGTGTGCTTGCTAGGAGCTACTCACCTATTCACCTTATGGTTACCAAATCATCGTCCACCTCTTCCGCCCATTCTGCCTGCCTGCCAGACCTGTCAACTTTCCACAAGGGGTTGCAAGAATGATAAGCTATCATTAGGTTGTGCTTTATTCTGCCTTGCATCAGTGATAATCCACACAGTAGCTTCCTTAGTGTGTGACTTGTTTAAGTTATTATTCTGTGGTAATCAGAATTTATGGCAGTACATAAAAAAAACATGTTCAGAAGATATTTGAACATTTTATTGCTGTATTATGCCTTTAAAATAAACTATTACTGCAGCTGTACCTCTGTACATACCACCTACTGTACTTAAATTTGCAGTTGCTAAGGTGAAACATGCTT